>NW_016950241.1:0-883 GCF_001483705.2 Eufriesea mexicana
CCTTTGCTATGGCTATAGCACGCCAATAGATTAATTCGTCGAATATTTATACAAGAGAGTTAGCTCACCATGATATTATTCGAAAATGTCAATAAAGTTGAGTTTTCCAGCAATATTCTATTGCACTGCAATGGCCATAGCACGCCAATAGAATATTTACTTCTTATTTATGCAAGGAGCTTAGCTCACCATAAAATTTCCCGAAGAAGTCAATAAAAATGAATATTCCAGACAGGTTCTATAGCATTGGAATGGCTGTAGCACGTCAATAGAATCTTTCCTCCTTATTTGTGCAAGAAAGTTAGCTCACTACGATATTATTTGAAAATGTCAATAAAATTCAATTTTCCATGTAGATTCTAAAGCATTGCGATGGCTACTGCGCGCCAATGGAACCTTTCCTCCTTAACTATGCAACGAAGTTAGCTCACCACGATATTAAGCGAAAATGTCAATAAAATTAAATTTTCCAGCCAGATTCTGTAGCAAATGGCTATAGCACGCCAATAGAATCTTTCCTCCTTATTTATGCAAGAAGGTTAGCTCACCACGATATTAGTAGAAAATGTTAATAAAATTTTACTTTCCAGCCAGATTATATAGCATTGCAATGGCCATAGCTGTCGAATAGAAGCTTTGCTCCTTATTTACGCATGAAAGTTAGCTCACCACGATATCATTCGAATATGTCAATAAAATTGGATTTTCCAGCCTGTTTGTATAGCACTGCAACGGATATTCCGCGCAAATAGAATCTCTCCTCCTTATTTATGCAAGGAGTTTAGCGCACCGCGATATTAGCCGAAAATGTCAATAAAATTAAATTTCCCCGTCAGATTCTGTAGCATTGCAATGGAAATAGCACGACAATAGAATCTTGCCT
>NW_016950242.1:0-1320 GCF_001483705.2 Eufriesea mexicana
AAATGTCAATAAAATTGAATTTTCCAGCTGGAAGCAATAGCAATCCAATGGCTACAGCACGCCAGTAGAATATACTCTCCTTATTTATGCAATAAAGTTAGCTTACCACGATATTAGTCGAAAATGTCAATAAAATTGAATTTTCCAGGATGACTCTATAGCGTTGCCATGGCAATAGCACGCCAAAAGTATCTTTACTCCTTATTTATGCAAGCAAGCATGCTCACCACGATATTAGTCGAAAACATTCATAAAATTGAATTTTCCAGCCATGTTCTACAATATTGCGCCGGCTATAGCACGCCAATTGAATCCATCCTCCTTATTTATGAAAGAAAGGTAGCTCGCCATGATATTAGTCGAAAATGTCTATAAACTTGAATATTCCATCCACTTTCTATATCATTGCAATGACTATAGCACGCCAATAGAACTATTCCTGCTTATTTATGCTAGAAAGGTGGCCCACCACGATATTAGTCTAAAACGTCAGTAAAATTGAATTTTTACCTGCCAGAGTCCATAGCATTGCAAAGGCTATAGCACGCCAACAGTATCTTTCCCCCTTACTAATGCAAGGAAGTTAGGTCGCCACGATATTAGTGGAAAATGTCTATAAAATTTAATTTTCCAGCCAGATGCTACAGCAATGCATTGGCTATAGCACTCCAATAGAATATACCATCCTTAATTACAAATATATATGCACGATAGTTAGCTCACAACGAGGTTAATCGAAAATGTCAATAAATTTGAATTTTCCAGCAAATTCTATATCAATGCAATGGCTATAGCACGCCAATAGTATCTTTCCTCCTTATTTAAGCAAGGAATCTTGCTCACCACGATATTAGCCGGTAATGTCGATAAAATTTTATTTTCCAGCCAGATTCTATAGCATTGCGACGGCTACAGCACGCGATTTGAATCCTTCCTCCATATTTGTGAAAGAAAGATAGCTCACCATGATATTAGTCGAAAATGACAATAAAATTGTATTTTCCATCCACATTCAGTATCATTGCGACAGCTATAGCACGCCAGTAGAACCTACCCTCCTTATTCATGCAATAAAGTTAGCCCACCACGATATTAGTCGAAAATGTGAATAAAATTGAACTTTTCAGCAAGATTCTACTGCATTGCAATGGATATAGCACGCCAAAAGGATCTTTCCTCCTTATTTATGCAATAAGGTTAGCACACCACGTTATCAGGCGAGAATGTCAATAAAATTAAATTTTCCAGCAAGATTCATTAGCATTGTAATGCCTATAGCATGCCAACAGTATATTTCCTCCTTATTTATGCAAGAAAGTT
>NW_016950243.1:0-564 GCF_001483705.2 Eufriesea mexicana
TGCGCTCATCCATAGATACATCCTTCCATGCATAGATCCATACATCCACACATCCGTGTATCCGTAAATCCATCAATCCGTACTTCCATCCATCCATCCATACATCCAGCCAACCATACATACATCCATACATTCATCCATACACCCATCCATCCATCCGTGCATCCGTTCACACATCCATCCATCCACGATTCCATACATCGTCACATCCATACATCCACAAATCATGCCATCCGTACTTCCAACCGTCGATGCATCCATCCATCCATGCATCCGTTCATCCACACATACTTCCACCCACACTACAGCACATCCACCCATCCATTCTTCCACCCACACATCCATACAACCAAGCATACGCACATCCATAGATTCGTACATCCATGCATCCAACCTTCCATACATCTATCAATCCATTCACCATCCCATCCATACATCCACCGAACCATACAACCATGCATCCAAACATTCATACATATGTACATCCATACATCCATACATCCGTACATCCGTCCCTCTATACCTCAATCCATCCTTACATCCATCCATCCATACATCCATCCT
>NW_016950244.1:0-530 GCF_001483705.2 Eufriesea mexicana
GCCAGAGAATAAGCCTATTCAAAACCTATAAGCTGCCATAGCTTGGTGATTAGATCGCCTAACTCCTGCAATCCATTGGCAAGTACTGCCATCTACTTGCCAGGGAATAAGTCTATTAAACATCTATAATCTGTTATAGCTAGGCGTAGAGATAGCCTAACGCCTTCAATCCAATGCCAAGTTCCGCCATCTACTTGCCTGAGAATCCGTCTATTCAAAATCTATAATCTGTTATAGCTTGGTGAATAGATCGCCAACCGCCTTCAATCCAATGACAAATACAGACATCTACTTGCCAGAGATTGGGTCTATTCAAAATATATAATCCGTTATAGCTTGGAGAATAGATCGCCTAACGCCATCAATTCAATCGCAAGTACTGACATCTACTTGCAAGAAAATAGGTCTATTCAAAATCTATATCTACAGCTTGATGAATAGATCGCCTAACGCCTTCAACCCAACGACAGGTACAGCCACCTACTTGCCAGAGAATAGGCCTATTCAAAATTTATAGTCTGTTATAGCTT
>NW_016950245.1:0-217 GCF_001483705.2 Eufriesea mexicana
TAGGTCGCACAACGCCATCAATCTAATGGCAAGTACAGACTTCTACTTGCCAGTAAATAGGTCAATTCAAAATCTATAACCTCCTATAGCTTGGTGAATAGATCGCCTAGCGTCTTCAACCAATGGCAAGGACAGCCATCTAATTGCCAGAGAATAGGATTATTCAAGATCTATAATCTGTTATAGCTTGGTGAATAGATGGCATAACGCCTTCAAT
>NW_016950245.1:405-617 GCF_001483705.2 Eufriesea mexicana
TAAGTACATCCACCTACTTGCCAGAGAATAGGTCTATTCAAAATAAATTATCTATTATAGCTTGGTGAATAGATCGCCTAAGGCCTTCAATCCTCTGGCAAGTATATCCACCTACTTGCCAGGGAATAGGTCTATTCAAAATAAATTAACTTTTTTAGTTTGGTGAATAGGTCGCCCAACGCCATCAATCCAATGGCAAGTACAGCCATCTA
>NW_016950246.1:0-1428 GCF_001483705.2 Eufriesea mexicana
TGTGTAGCTTTGACTTTTCTGGTATACACTGCGGTTATATGGTTTCCGTCGTTCTACTCTCCAATAGCGTGGGCCTCTTGACTCTGGGGAGGACAGCAATAGTGGTAGCGGCACTTTAGTTTGAGTTGTGCTACGTTTGGCTGCGTTATGGTGGGTTTGGTTAGGAGAGGATGGCATTGACTTTAGTGCTATGGTCTGCTATCAGATGGATATCTGCGCCCTACTGATTATTAATATTTTCGGCCTGGCCATTGGAAGACCAGCAACAGTGGTCTCGGCACGTTATGATGAGTCAGCTTTCGTTCGGTTAGGTTGGGTCAGGCTGTGTTTGGTCAAAGTAGCTTTAACTTTTGAGCTGTACACTGCTATTCGCTGGATTTTTGCGCTCTGCTATGCTGTAGTATGTCCAGCTTGTCTCAGGGCAGGGCAATAGTAGAGGTATCGGCACGTTGGGTTGAGTTATGTTACGTTTGGTAAGGCTACGATTGGTTATGTTACGGTTGGCTTGGTTTGGAGAGAAAAGCTTTTACCTTAGTGCTACACTCTGCTGTTAGGTGGACTTCGGTGCCCCACAGTGCGTTAATATTTGCAGCTAGACTCTGGTAGGCCAAACAATAGTTTTCTCGCCACGCTAAGTTGAGTCAAGTTACGTTGGGTTAGGCTGGTTTAGGCTAAGATTGGTCTGGATAGCTTTAACTTTTGTGCTGTACACTGCTATTCGGTGGACTTCTGCGGTCTACTGTGCTATAGTATATCCTGGTTGTCTCTGGGGAGACCAGCAATGTTGTTATCGGCCCGTTAGCTTGAGTTCGGCTACGTTTGTTTGGGTTATGCTAGTATGGGTTAGGTTTGGATATCTTTGACTTTTCTGCTGTGCACAGGCATCCAATGTATTTCTGTGGCCTACGCTCTTCTCTAATTTGCTTTGCATTGCCATGTATGCCAGCAATAGTGGACACGGCACATTACGTTGTGTTAGATGACGCTTGGTTAGGTCAGGTTTGGTGAGGTTTGGACGGTACAGCTTTGATTTTTGGGCTGTACAATGCAATTCGGTGGATTCCTGCGCATGGCTTTACCATACCCTGCTAGACACCCGGGAGGCCAGCAATGGCGGTCGCGGCACGTTAGGTTTAGTTACTCTGCGTTTGGATATGTTAGGTTAGGTCTGGTCAGGGTGGAATATCTTTGATTTTTGTGCTATACGCTGGTATTCGGTGAATTCCTACCCTCCACTTTGCTCTACCCAAATGTGCTTGACCTAGCGGAGGCCGGAAATAGTTCTTGCCGCGCGTTAGGTATAGTTAGGCTACGTTTCGGTATCTATCGAATGGTGGGATTACGAGTGGATAGCTTTGACCTTTGCGCTATGCGTTCTTGCACGGAAGATTTCTGCGCTGTACTGTGTTGTATCACACAATGCTTGTG
>NW_016950247.1:0-838 GCF_001483705.2 Eufriesea mexicana
AATGCTATAGAATCTGTCTGGAAAATTCAATTTTATTGATAATTTCGTCTAATATCGTGGCGACCGAAGTTTCTTGCATAAATAAGGAGGAAAGAATCTACTTTCGTGCTATAGCCACTGCAATGCTGCAGAATCTGGCTGGAATGTACAATTTTATTGACATTTTCGACTAATATCGTGGTTAGCTTACTTTCTTCGATAAATAAGGAGAAAAGATTCTATTGGCGTGCTTTAGCCATTGCGATGCAATAGAATCTGGCTGGCAAATACAATTTAATTGACATTTTCGGCAATATCGTGGTGAGCAACCTATCATGGATAAATAAGGAGGAAATATGCTATTGGTGTGCTATGGCCATTGCAATGCTATAGATTCTGCCTCTAAAATTCAATTTTATTGACATTTTCGGCTAATGCCGTTGTGAGCTTACTTACTTGCATAAATAAGGTGGAAGGATTCTCTTGGCGTGCAATAGCCAATGCAATGCTAAAGAATCTGGGTCGAAAATTAAATTTTATCGACATTTTCGACTAATATCGTGGTGAGATAACTTCCTTGCATATATTAGGAGGAAAGATGCTATTGGCCAGCTGTAGCCATTGCAATTCTACAGCATCTTGGAGGAGAATTCAATTTTATTGACATATTCGACTAATATCGTGGTGAGCTGACATCCTTGCATAAATAAGGAGATAAGATTCCATTGGCAGGAGATAAGATTCCATTGGCACGCTATAGCCACTGCAGTGCTACAGAATCTGGCCGGAAAATTCTATTTTATTGACATTTTCGACTAACATCGTGGTGTGCTAACTTTCTTCGATAAATAAGGAGGAA
>NW_016950248.1:0-583 GCF_001483705.2 Eufriesea mexicana
CTGGCCAGTCCAGCACAGGTTAGGTCATGTCATGTCAGGTCAGGTCAGTCCTGGCCATGCCAGATAAGGTGACGACAGGTCAGGTCAGGTCAGGTGAAGTCAGGTCAGGTCAGGTCATTTCAGTTAATGTCAGGTCCGCTCAGGTCAGCTCAGGTTAGGTTATGTTATGTTATGTTAGGTTAGGTTATATTACAATCGGTTAGGTTAGGTTAGGTGAGTTTAGATTAGGTTTGATTACGATAGGGTAGGATTGGTTGGGTTGGGTTATGTTAGGTTAGGTTAGGTTAGGTTTGGTTGGGTTATGTTAGGGTAGGTTAGGTTAAGTAAGGTTAGGTTATGTCAGGTCATGTCAGGTCAGGTCAGTTCAGGTCAGGTCAGGTCAGGTCAGGCACGACCAGGCAATGTCAGGACACGTCAGGTCAGATCCGGTCAGGTCAAGTCTGGTCGGGTCATGTAAGGACATTCCAGGCCAGGACATGTCTGGCCGGTCCAGGTCAGGTTAGATCATGTCATGTCAGGACAGGTCAGTACAGGCCAGGCCATATAAGGTCACGACAGGTCAGGTCATTTCAGGTAAGGGCAG
>NW_016950249.1:0-220 GCF_001483705.2 Eufriesea mexicana
CTTTCCTCCTTACTTACACAAGGAACTTAGCTCACCAAGATATTAGTCGAAAATGTCAACAAACTTGAACTTTCCTTCCAGATTCTAGAGCAATGCGACTGCTGTATAACGCCAATTTAATGCTTCCTCCTTATATATGCAATAGAGTTAGCTCACCACGATATTATTCGAAAATGTCAATAAAATTGAATTTTCCAGGAAGATTCTATAGCTTTGCAAT
>NW_016950249.1:293-565 GCF_001483705.2 Eufriesea mexicana
AGTGTCAATAAAATTGAACTTTCCATTCAGATTCTATCGCATCGCGACGGCTATAGGACGTGAATTGAATCTTTCCTCCTTATATAAGCAAGAAAGTTATCTCACCACGCTATTAGTCGAAAATGTCAATAAAATTGAATTTTCCTGGAAGATTCTATACCGTTGCAGAGGTAATAGCAGGACAATAGAATCTTTACTCCTTATTTATGCAAGGAAGCTAAGTCACCACGATATTAGTCGTAAACGTGAATAGAAATGAAGGTTCCAGCCAG
>NW_016950250.1:0-940 GCF_001483705.2 Eufriesea mexicana
AAGTCGAGAATATGCTAGCCAAACCTGGTATAACATAACCTAACCAAAGGTGGCACAACTGAATATAACGTGCCGCTAGCACTGCTGCTGGCATCCCCAGAGCCAAGCGTAGTATAGCAGAGCACAGTATATTACAGAAGTCGACCGAATAATAGTGTATAACACGGAATTCGTAGCTGCACTGACCAAGCTTTTCCTAACGTGCTAGGACCACAACTGCTCGCCCCCCAGAGTCGAGCAGAGTACAGTAGAGCAATGTAGAGCGCAGAAATCCCCCGAATATCTATGTACAGCACGAAAGTCGAAGATAACCAGGCGCAGCTTGACGTAACCTAACCTAGCTAAACATAACGTAACTCAACGTAACGTGCCGAAAACACTATCGCTGGCCTCCGCAGCGCCAAGCAGAATATGCTACAGCACGGCAGAGCGCAGAATTCCACCGCATTACAGTGAATAGCACAAAGGAGGTAAACCTAACCTGGCCTAACATAACCTAATGGAACGTAGCATAGCTCAATATAACGCGCAGAGACCGCTGCTCCTGGCCTACCCAGAGCCAAGCAGAATGTAGAAAGGCACAGTAAATTATGGTATTGCACCGAGTATCAGTGCATACCGCAAAAGTCAAAGCTATCGTGTCCTAACCTGACCAAACGTAACGTAACCAAACGTATCATAACTCATCCTGACGTACTGAGGCCACTATTGCTGCCGTCCCCAGAGCCAAGTAGAACTTATTAGAGGAGAGCAGAGCTCAGTTGTCCATCCAATCGCAGTGCATAGCGCAATAGTCGGAGTTCTCCTGTCCCAACATAACCGCACGTAACATAACCGAAAGTAGCTTCTCTCAACCATACGTGCCAAGACCACTGTCACTAGCCTCCCCAGAGACCAGCAAAATACAAAAGAGAACAGTAGGACGAAGTAACCCTCAGCA
>NW_016950251.1:0-305 GCF_001483705.2 Eufriesea mexicana
CAGAATGGGGGTGTACAGCGGAAAAGTCAAAGACACCCCAACCTGGCACAAACTAACCTAACCAAACCAAACGTAACTTAACTCAAGCTAACCTGCCGAGACCGCCATTGCTGGCCCTCCCAGAGGCGAGCTGAACATATTAGAGCATAGTAGAGTGCAGAAATTCCCCGAAAGGCAATGCATAGCACAAAAGTCGGAGCTAGCATCTCCTAACATAACCAATCGGAACGCAACCAAACGTGTCCTTAATATTCCATCACTATTGCCGCCCTCCCAGAGCCAAGCAGAATATTTTAGATGAGAGT
>NW_016950252.1:0-656 GCF_001483705.2 Eufriesea mexicana
CCAAACTTAGCCCAACCTAGCTTAACCAAGCGAAACATAGCTCAAACAAACGTGCCACGACCAGCTACTGCTGGCCTCGCCAGAGATAAGCGGATGGTAGTAGAGCAATACTGTGCACAGGAATCAAACGAATAGCAGTGTATAACACAGGAGTCAAAGCTACACTAACCAAACCTATCCGAACCCAGCCAAGCCCAAGTTAGCTTAACTCAACTTAGAGTGACGAGACCACTACTGCTGGCCTCCCCAGAGCCAAGCAGAGCATATTAGGGCACAGTAGGCCGCAGCAATCCACCGTATAGCAGTGTATTGTGCAAAAGACAAAGCTTTCCTCCCCAAACCTAACTTAATGTAACCTAAGCATACGTAACCTAGCTCTTCCTGATGTACTGACACATCTATTGTCGCCCCACCGCAGAGCCAAGCACGGCACATTAGTGGAAAGCGGAACGCAGAAGGCCATAGGATCGCAGTGTATATCAGAAAAGACCAAGATACACAAACCTAACCCAAACCAACGTAACACAGCCAAACATAGCGTGACTCAATCTAATGTGCTGCGACCGGTGTTGCTGCCATCCCCACAGCCAAGCAGGACATACTAGAGTACAGTAGAGCCCAGATATCCCCTTAATAGGAATGTAAAGCACTAAAGC
>NW_016950253.1:0-221 GCF_001483705.2 Eufriesea mexicana
CATTCATACATTCATACATCCATACTCGCATACTTCCGTACATCCATACATCCCTACATACATTCATCCATACATCCATCCATTCATCAGTACATACTTACATTCGTACATCCATTCGTCCATACATCCATACATGCATACATCCCACACATACATCTATACACACATCCGTACATACGTCCATCCACCTACCCACCCATAAATCCATTCATACACCAATC
>NW_016950254.1:0-339 GCF_001483705.2 Eufriesea mexicana
GACCTGACCTGACCTGACCTGACCTTGCCTGACCTGGCCTGACGTGACATGACCTGACCTGACGTGACCTGACCTGACCTGAAATTACCCGACCTGGTCCGACCTGTCCTGACTTTAACCGTCCTTACCTGCCCTGACCTGACCTGACTGACCTGATCTGACCTTACCTGGCTTGACATGTCCTGACCATACCTGACTGATCTGACCTGACCTGACCTGAGCTTTCCTGACCTGACCAGACCTGACCTGACCTGACCTGACGCGACCTGGCCTCGTCTGGCCTGACTTGGCCTGACCTGACCTGGCCTGACGTGACATGAACTGACCTGACCTGACCTG
>NW_016950254.1:499-1051 GCF_001483705.2 Eufriesea mexicana
ATATATGATCTGGCCTGGCCTGGCCTGACCTGAACTGACCTGAACTGACAGCATCTGACCTGACCTGACCCGACCTGTCCTGACTTTAACCGTCCTTACCTGCCCTGACCAGACCTGACTGACCTGATCTCACCTTACCTGGCCTGACATGTCCTGACCATACCTGACTGATCTGACCTGACCTGACCTGAGCTGACCTGACCTGACCTGACCTGACCTGAACTGACCTGACGCGACCTGGCCTCGTCTGGCCTGACTTGGCCTGACCTGACCTGGCCTGACGTGACATGAACTGACCTGACCTGACCTGACCTGACCCGTCCTCTCCTGACCTGAAATGAACTGACCTGACTTGTCCACAGGAGACCTGACCTGACGTGACCGGACGGAACTGGCCTGACCTGACCGGGCCTGACCAGGCCTGACCTGTACTGACCTGAACTGACATTACCTGACCTGACATTACCTGACCTGAAATTTCCCGTCCTGGTCTGACCTGTCCTGACTTTAACCGACATTACCTGGCCTGACCTGACCTGACCTGACCTGACC
>NW_016950255.1:0-217 GCF_001483705.2 Eufriesea mexicana
CTAACATGCCGAGTGCACTACTCCTTGCCAGCCCACAGCCAAGCAGAATATCCTAGGACAAAGTAGAGCGCAGAAGTTCACAGAATAGCAGTGTACAGCACAAGTGTCAAAGCCATCCTAACCAAACTTAGCCTACCCCATTCCAACAAAACGTAACCTAACTCAACCAAACGTGCCTCAATCGTTATTGCTGGTCTCCACAAAGACAAGTAGAGGC
>NW_016950256.1:0-897 GCF_001483705.2 Eufriesea mexicana
ATTGCCATTGCAATGATATAGAATGTGGTTGGAAAATTCAATTTTATTGACATTTTCGACTAACATCGTTGTGAGGTAACTTTATTGCATAAATAAGGAGGAAAGATTCTATTGGCGTGCTATTGCCATTGCAACGCTATAGAATCTGAATGGAAAATTCAATTTTATTGACATTTTCGTATAATACCGTGGTCAGCTAACTTCCTTGCATAAATACGGAGAAATGATTCTGTTGGCGTGCTATAGGCACTGCAATGCTTCAGAATCAGGCTCGAAAATACAATTTTATTGACATTTAGTCGAATATCGTGGTGAGTTACCTTTCTTGCATAAATAAGGAGAAAAGATGCTTTTGGCGTGCTCTGGGCATTGCAAAGCTATAGAATCTGGAGGGGAAATTCAATTTTATTGTCACTTTCGACTAATATCGTGGTGAGCTAACTACATTGAATTAATAAGGAGGAAAGATTCAATTGGCGTGCTATAGCCGCCGCAATGCTATAGAATCTGGCTGGAAAGTTCAATTTTATTGACATTTTCGACTAATATCGTGATGACCTAACTTCCTTGCATAAGTAGGGGGGAAAGGTACCATTGGCGTGCTATATCCTTTGCAATGCTATGGACTCTGGCAGGAAAATTCAATTGTACTTACATTTTCGACTAATATTGTGGTGACCCACCGTTCTTGCATAAATAAGGAGGAATAATTGTAATCGCGTGCTATTGCCAACCGCCGCAATGCTATAGAAACTTAATGGAAAATTCCATTTCGTTGACATTTTCGACAAATATCGTGCTAAGCTAACTTTGTTGCATAAATAAGAAGGAAACATTCTATTGGCGTGCTATTGCCTTTCGAACGCCATAGAATCTGTATGGCAAATTCAATTTTAT
>NW_016950257.1:0-5146 GCF_001483705.2 Eufriesea mexicana
GATATTAGAGCCCTGTTGGGCACAGAAATCTGTCTAATAGCAGGCCGTATAACTAAAGTCAAATCTATCTTCTCCTAACATAAAGAATCGTTACTTAACCGAACGTATCCTAATTTACACGAACGTGTGGCGACCACGATGTCTGGCCTTCCCAGAGTCAAGCAGGAGAGTCTAGAGCGAAGTAGAGCCCAGAAATACACCCACTGGCAGTGTACAGCTCAAAAGTTAATGCTATCCTGTCCAAACTTATCCTGAACCAAACTAACCAAACATGGCCTGACTGCACCCAACGTTCCGAGACCGCTATTTATGCCCTCTCTAGAACCAAGCTGGACACGCTACAGCACAGTAGAGCGCAGAAATCCACCGAACGGCAGTGTGCCGCACGAAAGTTAAATCTATCCTGACCGAACTAAGCCTAACACAACATAACCGAACGTAACATAATTCAACATAATGCTCCGAGACCTCTATTGCTGGCCTTCCCCAAGGTAAGCTGTAAACATTAAAGTAATGTAGGGTGCAGAAATACACCTAATAGCAGGCGAGGGCACTAAAGCCAAAGCTATCCTCTCGTCACCTAACGAACCGTAATATATCCAACGTATAATAGTTCAACTTAACGTGCCGGAATCACTATTGCTGGCCTACGCAGAGTCAAGCGGAACACATTAGTGGAGAGCAGAACGCAGAGATCCATAGAATTTCTGTGTATATCAGAGAAGTATAAGCTACCCAAACCTAACCCAAACCAACAGAACATAACCAAGCATATCCTGACTCAACCTAACATGCCGAGACCGCTGTTGTTGCCCTTCCCAGAGCAAAGCTGGACATACTAGAGCACAGTAGAGCGCAGAAATCCACCGAATAGCAGCGTACAGCACAAACGATAAGGCTATCCTGTCAAAACATAGCCCGACGCAACCTAACCGAACGTAACGTGCCTCATCATAACGTGCCCAGACCACCATTGCCGGCCTTTCCAGAGCCAGGCATGACATACTAGAGAAAACTAGTGCGCTGAAATCCAACGAATAGAAACGTACAGCACAAAAGTTAAAGCTATACTAACCAAACACTTCCCATCTCATCATTGCCGAACGTAGCCTGACTCAAAATAACGTGCCGAGGCCACTGCTGCTGGCCTTCCAAGAGTCAAGCTGAAAATATAAAAGTACCGTAGGGAGTAGAAACTCACCTACCAGCAGGCTATGCCACTAAAGTCAAAGTTACCCTTCCCTAACTTAACCAACCGTATCATAACCAAACGTAGCCTGACTCAACTTAACGTGCCGAGACCGTTGTTTTTTCCCTCCCCAGACACAAGCTGGACATACTAGAGCACAGCAGAGCGCAGAAGTCAACCGAATAGCAGTGTGCAGCACAAAAGTTGAAGCAATCCTAACAAAACTTAGGCTTACCCAACCTAACCGAACGTAACCTGGCTCAACGTAACGTGCCGAGACAACTATTGCTGGCATTCCCACAGGCCAGCTGAAATTACTAGTGCAGTGCATGTCACAGAAATCCACCTAGTAGCAGACTACAGCATTAAAGACAAAGCTATCCCCTCCTGACCAACCAATAGTAAAAAGACCAAACCCGACCTAATTCAACCTAACGTGCAGCGGCCACTGTTGCTGGCCTCTCCAGAGACAAGCAGGACATACTGGAACGCAGCAGAGCGGAGAATTCTACCAAACTGCAGTGTGCAGCACAAAAATTAAGGATGTCCGGACCAAACTTATCCTAACCCATCCTAAGCGAATGTAGCCCGACTCATAATAACGTGGCGAGACCACCATTGATGGCCTTGCCAAAGCCAATCTGAGAGAACTAAAGCGCTATAGGTCCCAGACATCCAACTAATAGCAGACTATGGCACTAATATCGAAGATATTCTCTTCTAACGTGACAAATCGTGACATGGCCAACCCTAACCTAACTCAAACTAACGTTCCGCCGCAAATATTGCTGGCCACCTCAGTGCCAAGCACAACAAATTAGCGGAGAGTAGGACGCAGAAATCCACAGAAACCCTGTGCACATCAGAAAAGCCAAAGCTACCCATTCTTAAACAAAACCATTAGGACATAGCCGAATCCAGAGACAAGCGGAATATCATAGAGCATATTGGACTACAGTAGTACATAGAATGTCAGTGTTGAGCACAAAGGCCAACGCTATACTAACCTAATTCAACCTAACCTAACCTAACCTAACTCAACAAATCTAGACCATACCACTATTGTTGACTTTCCACAGCCAAGCTGACAATATTAGAGCACCGAAGAGTGCAGAAATACGCCGAATCGCAGTATAAAGCACAAAATCCAAAGATATCCTCTCCAAACTGGACCAATCGTAGCATACACAAACGTAAACTAATTCAACCTAACGAGCTGCGACCACTATTGCCGGCCTCCCAAGAGCCGAGCAGAGTATGGTAGAGCAATGTAGAGCGCAGAAACTCACAGTATAACAGTCTTTGCCAAGAAAGTCAAAGCTACCCAAACGTAACCCGAACAAACATAACCTACCCAAACGTAACCCATCCCAACCTAAGGTGCCGAAACCACTATTGCTCTCCTCCCCAGATCCAAGCAGAGCATATTAGAGCACAGTAGATAGCAGCAATCCACAGAACATCTTTGTATATCGCAAAAGTCGGATCTATCATGTCCCAACCTAACCAAACGTAACATAACCGAACGTTGCATGTCTCAACCAAACGTGCCGAGACCACCACCTCCGGCCTCCGCAGGGCCAAGCAGAATATACTACAGAGCAGTAGAGCGTAGAAATCGTGCGCATTGCAGAGAATAGCACAATAGTCGAAGACATCCTGGCCTAACCTAATCTAACCTAGCCTAACGTAAGCGAACGTAACATAACGTAACCAAACGTGCCGCTACCGCTATTACTGGCATCCCCAAAGGCAAGCAGAGAATGACATAGCACAATAGGGCTCAATAGTCCATATGGACAATAGTCCATAGAATAGCAATGTAAGCACGAAGGCCAAAGCTATCCTGACATGACCCAAGTAACCTAACCAAACCAAACGTAACCTAGATCAATCTATCGCTCCGTGGCCAGTGTTGCTGGCAACCAAAGAGACGAGCAGATCACAATAGAGCAGAGTAGGGCGCAGAAATCCGCCGCATAGCAGTCGATGGCAAAAAAGTCAAGGCTAACATCTCCTCTAATAGCCTACCATAACCAAACCGAACGTAACATGACAAAACCTACCGTGCCACGACCACCTTTGCTGTCCTCCACAGAGTTGAGCAGAGCCGAGTAGAGCAATGTAGGGTGATGGAATCCGCCGCATTTCAGTGTACAGCGCAACAGTCAAAGGTATCCTATCCTAACCCAAACAAACCTAACCCAACCAGACGTAACGAATCTAGACCTAGCGTGACGTAGCCGCCGATTCTGGCCTCCCCAGAACAAAGCAGGTCATGCAAGGTCACAGTAGATTGCACAAGTCCACCGAACTGCAGTGTAGAGCACAAAAGTCAAAGATGCCGCGTGCTAACCTAGCCAAACTCAGCATAACCGAATGTAACCGAACTCTACCTAATCACACTTCACCACTATTGCTGTCCTTCCCAGAGCTAAGCAGCATATCCTAGAGCAGAGTAGATAACAGAAATCCGCGGAGTTGCGTTATAAAGCACAATAGTTAAAGACAACCGAACCTAGCCAGACCTAACCTAACCCAAACTCACGTAGCCTAACTCAGCATAAGGAGCCGAGACCGCTATTGCTGTCTTTCCCGAGTAAAGCTGAACATGCCAGATTACAGTGGAGCGCAGTAATCCACCGAATAGCAGCGTACGGCGCAAAAGTCAAATCTGTCCTATCTCAACAAATCGAAACTCAACATAACCAAACGCAACCCACTTTCACTTAGTGGCACTACAACATAATGCTGACGTCCCCGGTGCCAAGCGGATAATATTAGGGCGGCGCACAGCTGAGAAATACACCTGACAGCAGTGCATAGCGCAAAAGTCAATGCTATCCTCTCCTAACATAGCCAATCGTAACATAGCCGAACGTAACATAGCTCGACATAACGTGCTGCGACCACTATTACTGGCCTCCCCAGAGTCTAGCAGAGTACAGTAGAGCTATGTAGAGCGTAGACTAGAGCTCATTGAAGCGCAGGAAGCAACCAAATAGCAGCGAATAGCACATGTGTCTTAGTACCCCAATCTTACCTGACCAAATCCAACTCAATCAAACTTCGGCTAACTAAAGTTAACGAGACAAGTCTACTTTTATCGGCCTCCCAATCGCCAAGCAGATCATATTAAATGAGAGTAGAGCGCAGGTGTCCAAGGAATGGCAATGTATAGCATAAAAGTCAAAGCTATGCTAACATAACACAGACAAACCTAAGATGACCAAACATAACATAACTTAGCCTAACGTGCCGAGACCGTCATTGCTCGCATCCCAGTGCCACGCATAGCATACAATAGCACAATAGATGACAGAAATCCATTGAGTAGCAGTTTATGGCACAAAAGTCTGATCTATCCACTCCTAGCCTAAGCAAACGTAACATAAGCAAACGTAGCTTAACTGACCCTTACGTAAAGAGACCACAATTATTGTCCTCCCAATAGTCGAGCAGAATATAGCAGAGCACAGTAGGTCGCGGATATGTACCGAATAACAGCGTATACCACGAAAGTCAAGGCCATCCGTACCTGCACCAAACTAACTTGTCCTAACCAGACGTAGCGTAACTACGCCTAACGTTCCGTGAGCACTATTGCCGCCCCCTCAGGGCCAGGCAGAGCATACTAGAGCACAGAAGAGCGCAGAAATCCACCGAATGGCAATGTATGGCCCAAAAGACAAAGCTACCCTCTCCAATCCTAACCTAAATTAACCTAACCAAACGGAACCTAACACAACCTGTCTTGCCGCGACCTCCATTGCTGGCCCCCTGACAGTCGAGTAGAGTATAGTAGAGGAAAGTAGGGCTTAGTAATTCACCGAATAACATTGTATACCAAGAAAGTCATTGCTATCCAAGCCTAACCCAAACTAACGTAAACTTACCGAACGTAGCGTAACTCAACCTAACGAGCCGCGACCACTATTTCTGGCCTCCCCAAAGCAA
>NW_016950258.1:0-2306 GCF_001483705.2 Eufriesea mexicana
GCTAACCTAGCTTAACCTAACCTAACATAACCGAACCCAAACAATCCTAACGTAACCTAATCAAACCTAACCTAAGCTCACCAATCCTAACCTAACCTATCGTAAGTTAACCCAACATAAGCTAACCTAAGATAACCTAACCTGACCTGACCTGACCTGTCCTGACCTGACTTGACTTGACCTGACCTGACCTTACCAGGCCTATGACCTGGCCTGACCTGGCCTGACATTGCCTGGCCTGGCCTGGCCTGGCATGTCCTGACATGACCCGACCTGACTCGACCTGACCTGACCTGGCCTGTCGTGGCCTGACATTTCCTGGCCTGTCCAGACCTGCACTGACATGACATGAACTGACTGGTCTGACCTGACATGACTTAACATAACGTAACCTAACTTAACCTAACCTAACCTATCATAACCAAACCAATCCCATCCTAACCTAACCTAACCTAACCCAACCCAACCAGTCGTAACCTATCGCAATCAAACCTAACCTAAACTCACCTAACCTAACCTAACCTAACCTATTTTAATCTAACCTATCCTAACCTAACTTGACCTGACCGGACCTGACATTTGCTGAACTGTCCTGACCAGACCTGACATGCCCCGACCTGACCTGACATCACCTGACCCGACCTGGAATGGCCTGACCTGACATGACGTGAACGGAACTGACCCGTCATGACCTGACCTGAGAAGGCTATACCTGACCAGACCTGCCCTGTCCTGACCTGACCTGGCTTGACCTGGCCCGACCTGACGTGACCTGACCTGACATGACCGACGTGGCCTGACATCGCCTGGCCGTGCCTGTCCTGACCTTACCTCACCTGATTTGACCTACCCTAACCTAACCCGACCTGACCTGGCCTGGCTTTACCTGGCCTGGCCTGACATGACCTGACCTGGCCGGAAATGACCCGTCATCCCCTGGCATGTCCTGGGATGTCCAGACCAGACATGGCCTGTCCTGACCTGACTTGACCTGACCTTACCTGGCCAGACATGGCCTGGTCTGATGTGACCTGACCTATTATGGCCTGACCTGACCGAACCTGACCTCTCCTGGCCTTACCTGACCTGACTTCCACTGACCTGACCCGACCTAACTTGACCCGAACTGGAATGTCCTGACCTGCCCTTACCTGAACTGACCTGACCTATCGTGACCTTATCTGGCCTGGCCTGGCCTGGACTGGCTTGACCTGACATGACATGGCCAAACCTGTCCTGGACTGGCCAGACAAGGCCTGGCCTGGCATTTCCTGACCTGACCCGACAACTGACCGGACCTGACCTGACGTGTCCTGATATTGCCTGGTCGTGCCTGACCTGACCTGACCTTGCCCGACCTGACGTGACCTGACCTGACATGACCTGACGTGGCCTGACATCGCCTGGCCTGGCCTGACTTGACCAGACCTGATCTGACCAAACCTAACCAAACTCGACCTGACCTGGCCTGGCCTGTCCTGGTCGGGCCTGACCTGATATGACCTGACCGGAACTGACCCGTCATTCCCTGGCATGTCCTGGGATGGCCAGACCAAACATTGCCTGTCCTGATCTGACCTGTCCGGAACTGAAATGGCCTGACCTGTACTGACCTGACGTGACATGACCTGTCCTTACCTGACCTGACCTGCCCTGACCTGTCCTGACCTGCCCTGAGACGACCTGACTCCACCAGACCTGAATTCACCTGACCCGACCTGGAATGGCCTAACCTGACCAGACTTGAAAGGAACTGACCAGTCATGACTAGACCCGACCTGACCTGAACTGACCTGGCCTGGCCTGACCTGACCCGACCTGACCCGAACTGCCCGGACCCGTCATGACCAGACCTGACACGACGTGACCTGACCTGAGAAGGCCAGACCTGACCGGACATGCCCTGACCTGACATGAACTAACTGACCTGACCTGACCTGTCCTGACATGACATGGCCTGACCTGACCGGACCTGATCATACCTGACCTGACCTGACATGACCTGACCAGACCTGACCCGACCTGACCTGACCTGACATAACCTGACCTAACCCGACCTGACCTGGCCTGGCCTGGCCTGGTCGGGCCTGACCTGCCGTGTCGTGACATTGCCTGGTCGTGGCTGACCAGACCTGACCTGACCCGACCTGTCTTGACCTGACCTGGCCTGACATTGCCTGGAATGGCCTGGCCGGACGTGGCCTGACATTGCCTGGCCTGGCCTGGCCTGCACTGACCTGACATGAACTGACTGACCTGACCTGACCTGACCTGACCTGACCTGACCTGACCTGACCTGACATGAC
>NW_016950258.1:2372-2775 GCF_001483705.2 Eufriesea mexicana
GACCTGGCATTAGCTGAACTGACGTAACCTAACTTTCCTAGCCTGATCTGACCTGACCTGACCTCCCCGGACCCGACCAGGAATGTTCTGACCTGACATGACCTGAACTGACCGGACCTGACATTGCCTGGCCTGGCCTGTCCTGGCCTGACCTGCCCTGAGACGACCTGACTTCAGCAGACCTGAATTCACAAGACCCGACCTGGAATGTCCTAACCTGATCTGATATGAACGGAACTGACCCGTCATGACCTGTCGCGACCTGACCTGAGCTGACCAGACCTGACCTGACCCAACCTGACCTGAACTGACCTCGGCCTGACCTGACCTGTCCTGACAAGCCTGACCCGAAATGCCCGGACCCGTCATGACCAGATCTGACACGACCTGACCTGACCTGAGA
>NW_016950259.1:0-6533 GCF_001483705.2 Eufriesea mexicana
CCAAACGGCAGTGTATAGCACAAAAGTCAAACATACTCTGGCAGAACTTGGCTTCACATAACCTACCCAAACGTATTGTAACAAAGCATAGCGTGACCAGACCACCATTTCTGGCCTCCCAGAGCCAATCAGAGCGTATGACAGCGCATTAGAGCGCAAATATACCCCGCATTGCAGTGAGTAGCACAAAAGTCATAGATATCGTAAACAAACCTGTCCTAACCTAAACTAACAAAACGTTGCAATGCTCAACATAAAGTGCCGCGACCCTTGACCCTGACCTCCCCAGGGCCAATCAGAATGTAGTAGGGCAGAGTAGATACCAGAAATCCACCGTATAGCAGTGCATATAACGAAAGCAAAGCTATCCTAACCAAACTCAACCCAACATAACCTAATCGAACGTAGCCCAGCACAACCTAACGTGCCAAGGGCACTATTGCTGGCCTCGACAGAGCCAAGCAGAAAATACTGGAATCCAGTAGAGCGCAGATATCGGCGGATAGCAGTGTATAGCACAAGAGTCTAAACTATTCAATCCTAACCTTTCTAAACGTAACGTAACAAAGCGTAGCGTAGCTCAACCTAGCCTGCAGAGACCGCTATTGCTATCCGCTTCAGCGCCAAGCTGAATATGCTCCAGCACAGCAAGGCGCAGAAGTCCACCGAATAACAATTTACAGCTCAAGAGTGGAAGCTATCCTATCCAAATAAGTCCTACCTTAACATAAGCAAACGTAACATAGCCCAAACTAACGTGCCGAGACCATTACTACTGGCCACCCTACAGCCACGCAGAGCATACCATAGTACATGAGTGCGCAAAACCCCACCGAATAGCGCTGTAAAGCGCAAAGACAGGGTACCCTATCCTAACCTAGGCAACCGTAATATAACAAAACGTATACTACCTCAACGTAACGTGCCGCGTCCACAATTGGTGGCCTCCCAAGGGCCAAGGTATGTATAGTAGCGCGTAGTCTAGTGCAGAAGCCCACCGAGCAACAGTGTATAGCACAAAATTCGAGGGTATCATAACTTATCCTGACCTAACCTTTCATAACCAAACGTAGCCTAATTGAATGTAAAGCCGCGACCATTGCTGCTGGCATCCCCAGGGCCAAGCAGCACATAAGAGCAATTTTGTGCTCAGACATCCACCGAACAGCAGAGTATAGCAGAGAAGTCAAAGAAATCCTAACCATGTTATTCCAACCTACCCAAACGCAACGCAATATAACAAAACCGATAGTGCCGGGACCACTATTACTTGCCACCACAGAGCAGAGCAGATCATATTAAAGCGCAGTAGAGTGGAGAAATCCACTGAATAGCGGTTAATGGCAAAAAAGTCTAAGCTACTTTATCAAAACTTAACCGATATTGCCATACGCAAACGGTGCCTAACTAAACCTAACGCGCACAGACCGTTATTGCTGGCCCCACCAGAGCCAAGCCAAAAATATTAGAACGCAGTAGAGCGCAGAATTCGGATGGTGGCAGCTCATAGCACAAATGTGTAAACTCTCATATCCTAACCTCACCAAACGTAAAATTACCAAACGTGGCATAGCTCAACCTTACGTGCCGAGACCACTATTGCAGACATCCAGAGAGACAGTCAGGATATACTAGGGCACAGTAGTGCGCAGAAATCCTCCGCAATTCATTGAATAGCACAAAGGCCGAAGATATCCTCACCTAACCCGACCTAACGTAACCTAACCGAACGTAGCACATTTCAACATGACGTGCCGCGGCCAGTGCTCCTGGCATCCCCAGAGCCAAGCGGAGTGCAGTAGAGCGCAGTGGATCACAGAAACCCAAGGAATACCAGTGGCAAGCACAATGGACAAAGTAGCATATCCTAACCTAGCCAAACGTAGCATAAACAAACATAACCTAACTCAACCTGACATGACGGGGCAACTACTAGCTGACCGCCTCAGACACAAGTATAGTGCACTAGAGCACAGCAGTTGGCAATAATCCTCCGCATTGCAGTTAATAGCACAAAAGTGGAAGAGACACTTACATAGCCTTAACTAACATAACCTAACCGAACGTAGCGTAGCCCAACGGAGCGTGCCGCGACCACTGCTGCTGCGCACGGCAGAGCCAAGCAGAATTCAGTAGAGCACAGCGGATCACAGGAAACCGCCGGATAATAGTGTATTGCACGTAAGTCGAATCCATCCCAACCAAACATAAAGTAACGAAAACTAATCAAACGTTGCCTAAATCTACATAACGTGCCGTGGCTGTCTATGGCCACCCCAGGGCAAAACAGATTATAGTAGAGCAGAATAGAGAGCAGAAATCCTCCGAATTGCAGTGTACATCACGAAAGTCGCAAGTAACGTGACCGAGCTTGACATAACCTAACCCAACCAAACGTAACATGATACAACCTAACGAGGCGAGACCACTATTGCTGGGCTCGCCAGAGCCCAGCAGAATGTGCTAGAGCACTGTAGAGGGCAGAAATACAAAGAATAACATTATATAGCACGAAAGTCATAACTGTCCTGACCGAACATAGCCTAATATATCCGAATCAAACATGACCTAACTCAACCTAACGAGCCGCGGCCGGTACTGCACACCTCCCCAGAGTTGAGCAGAGTATATTAGAGCAATATAGAGCACAGACATCCACCGAACGGCAGTGTAGAGCACAAAAGCCAACGATACCGTAGCATAACCTGACCTAGCCCAACGTAACCAAACGTAGCTGGACACAACATAACGCGCCGCGTCCACAGCTCCTGGCCTCCCCATAGCCTAGCAGCATATGGCACAGCACAGTAGAGCACAGAAATCCACCGAATAGCAGTGTATAGCACAAAGGTCAAAGAAGCATATACTAACCTAGCCAAACGTGACACACACAAACGGAGCCTCCCTCAACCTTTCACGACGGTACCGTTATTGCTGTCCTCCACATAGGCAATCAGAATTTACCCAAGCTCAGTATAGCTCAGAAATCCACCACATTACAGTGAATAGCACATAAGCCGTAGAGGTCATGACCCAACCTGTCCTAATCTAACCCAACCAAACGCAGCATAACCCTACATGACGTGCCGCGACCACTGCTCTTGGCCTCTCCATAGCCAAAAAGAATGTAGTAGAGCGCAGCAGATAACGGATACACATTGAATAACAGTGTATAGCACGAAAGTCAGAGCTATCCTAACCAAATTTACCATAACATAACATAACGAAACGTATCCAAACACAAACTAACTTGCCGCGACCGCAATTGCTCGCGTCCCCAGAGCCGGGCAGAATATAGTAGATAAATGTAGAGCGCAGAGATCCACCGAACAGCAGTGTATGTTACAAAGGTCTAGGATACCCTAACATAACCTGGACTAACCTAACCTAACTAAACGTAGCACAGCTGAACATAACGTGCCGCTACTACTGCTGCAGGCATCCTCAGAGCCAAGCAGGATATAGTTGAGCGCAGTAGACCACAGAAATCCGCCGGAGAACAGTGTATAGCACGTAAGTCAAAGCTATACCAACAAACATAGCACAACCTAGCCTGACCAAACATAACCTAACGCAGAATAACCTGACCGGGTCACTATTGCTTGCCTCTTCAGAGCCGTGCAGTGTATAGTAAAGCAAAGAAGAGCGTGGGTATCCGCCGAATAGCTGCGTATAGCACAAAAGACGAAGCTACCCTGTCATAGACTCTCAAATCGTCACATAATGAAACGTAACATAACGAAAGCCAACGTGCCGAGACAACGGTTGTTGGCCGCCACATGTCCAAGCAGAAAATAGTAGAGCAAAGCACAGTTCGGAGAGCTGCCGCATGTCTGTGTGTAGCACGAAAGTCGTATCCAACTTTACCGTGCATAACGTAATATCTCCTGACCAAACGTAACATATCTCAACTGACGTGCCGAGACCAATATTGCTGGCCTCCCGGAGCCTAGCAGAAAATATTAGAGCACAGCATAGGGCAGAAATCCACCGTTTAGCAGTATATAGCAAAAAGGCAAAGATATCCTGCCCTAATAAATCCAAGCGTAACGTAGCCAACCGTAATATATCTCAGCCTGACGTGCCGATGCTACTATCGCAGGCCTCCCCAGCGCCAAGCAGAGAATATTAGAGCACAGTGGAGCGTAGAAATTGAACGCAGTTCAGTGTACAGCGCAATAGCCAAATATATCCTAGCCAAACCCAGAGTAAACCAACCAAACCGAATGTAATCTAACTCAACCCAACGTGCGGCGACCAGTATTGCTGTTCTCCACAGGGACGGGAAGAGCATAACGGAAGAGATTGGAGCGCAGGGATCCATAGAATTCCAGTGTATAACGGAAAGGTCGAAGCATTCGAACATAACCATGGCCAACGTAACCTAACCGAACGTAACCTATCTCAACATAACGTGCCGAGACCGCTGTTGCTGGCATCCACAGAGCCATGCAGAACATACTAGAGCACAGCAGATCGCAGAAATCCAACGCATTTCAGTGTAAAGCAGAAAAGTCATAGGTATCCTATCCCAACCTAACCAAACGTAACACAACCAAACGCAACCAAATACAACCTAACGTGCATAGACCATTATTGCTGGCCTTCGCTTCGCCAAGCAGAACATATTAGAGGAGAGTACATCGCAGAATCCCATATAATGGCAGTGCATTGCAGGAACGTCAGATCTATCCTCTCCAACCAAATCGATCGTGACATAACCAAATGTAACTTAACCCAACCTAACGTTCCACGACCGTCATTGCTCGCCTCCCCAGAGTCGAGCAGAATATAGTAGAGCAATTTAGAGGGCTGCAATCGACCGCATAGCAGTGTACAGCCCAAACATGAGAGAAATCCTAAACTAGCCTTCCTAACTTAACCTAGCGAAGCGAAAACTAACTCAACGTACCGTGCAGAGACCGCCATCACTGGCCACCGAAGAACCACGCGTTGCACAATAGAGTGCATTAGAACGAAGAAGGCCTCCGCATGGCAGTGTACGGCACAAAAGTCGTAGTAGCCTATTATAACCTATCCAAACGTAACATACCAGAACGTAACATATCCCAAACTAACATGATGAGACCGCTATTGCTGGCCTCCACAGAGACAAGCAGAATGTAACGCAATAGAGTAGCGCTCAGGAATCCAAAGCATTGCATATCATGACCTAACCAGACCATAAGTAACCATACCGAACCTAGTCTGTCCCATCATAACGCAATGAGACCAACACCGCAGGACAACCGAGAGCCAAGCAGAAAATACCAGAGCACAGTAGAAAGCAGAAATACACCGAATAGCAATATGTAGTACAAAACTCAAGGCTGTCGCATCCTAAGCAAGCCAAACGTAACATAATCGAAAGTAACCTAACTCAAGCTATCGTCGCGAGGACACCATTGCTGGACACCCCAGAGCCAAATAGAATACACTAGGGCACAGTCAGTTGTAGAAGTCCACCGCACATCAGTGTATATCACAAACGAAGAATATCCTAACCTAACATGACCCAAACGAACCAAACCAAATGTAGTCTAACTCACCATAATGTGCCGCGGCCGCAATTGGTGGCATTCGTGAAGCCAAGCAAACAATACTGGAGCACACTAGAAGGCATAAATAGACCGAACAGCAGAGCATAGCGCAAAAATCATGGCAACCCTTCCTAACCAAACCTAACGTGTCATAAACATACGTAGCCTATCTGAACCCATCGCACCGAGAACACTACTGCTGTATACTAGGGCACAGTCAATTGCAGAAGTCCACCGCACTGCAGTGTATATCACAAAAGAAGAATATCCTAACCTAACATGACCAAACCGAACCAAACCAAATGTAGTCTAACTCACCATAATGTGCCGCGGCCGCAATTGGTGGCATTCGTGTAGCCAAGCAAACAATTCTGGAGCACACTAGAAGGCATAAATAGACCGAACAGCAGAGCATAGCGCAAAAATCATGGCAACCCTTCCTAACCAAACCTAACGTGTCATAAACATACGTAGCCTATCTGAACCCATCGCACCGAGAACACTACTGCTGTCCTCCCCAGAGTCGAGCAGAAAATATTAGAGGACAGTAAATTGCAGAAATCTGCTGAATTGCAGTGTATAGCGCAAAAGTCAAGGCTATCGTATCCTAATTCTACCAAACGTAACATATACATACGCACCACATCTGAGCCTAAAGCTACGTGACCCCTATCGCTTGCCTCTATTGCGCCAAGCAGAACATGCCACAGCACAGCAGAGCGCAGAAGTCCACCGCATTGCAGAATATGCCGCAAAAGTCAAACACATCCAGATCTTAGCTCACCTAACCTAACCTACCCAAACGTAGTGTAACTCAACATAGTCTGACGAGACCAATATTGCTGGCCTCGCCAGAGCCAAGCAGAACAAGTTAGAGCACACCGGAAGACAGAAAACAGTGTATAGCGCAAAAGTCAAGGCTATCGTATCCTAATTCTACCAAACGTAACATATACAAACGCACCACATCTGAGCCTAAAGCTACGTGACCCC
>NW_016950260.1:0-250 GCF_001483705.2 Eufriesea mexicana
CTATAGCATTGCAACGGCAATAGCACGCCAACAGAATCTCTGCTCCTTATTTGTGCAAGAAAGTTATCTCACCACGATATTAGCCGAATATGTCAATAAAATTGAATATTCCAGCAAGATTCGATAGCATTGCAATGTCTATAGCACGCCAATAGATTCTTTCCTCCTCGTCTATGCAAGGAAGTCGACTCACCACGATATTAGTCGAAAATAACAATAAAATTGGACTTTCCAGCCCGATTCTGCAGCA
>NW_016950261.1:0-948 GCF_001483705.2 Eufriesea mexicana
CTACTCAGCGATGACTTGTATTCCTCCGTACTTCTAGAGTAATCAATGTATATATCAGTTATGTATAGAGACATTTGCAGTCCCCAATACCGTAATTAGTGCATCCGCCAATAGAACACTGCTGCCGTTCCATTAATCTGTTCAGTTATTGCTTAGGTTTCACATGATTTCTAGAATCATCAATTTATACCTCACGTACTGCAAAACATATTTACTGTTCTCAGTACAGTAGCTGGTGCATCCACAAATACAGCAATGTAGCCGTTGGAGTATGCAGTCCAGTGATGATTTTAGTTCTACTGCACCTCTGGAATGGCTAAAGTCTGATCCGTTGGAGTTCGAGATATTAACAATTGACATAACGTTACTGGGTGCAGCCACAATACAGTGATGCAGCCGTTGTATTAATCTCCTCACTGATGGCTCAATGTCCGCAGTTGTTCTAGAACGATCAAAGTATACATCAGTTATGGCTAGATAAATTTACAATTCCCAGCAACGTATTTGGAAGAGGCACCAGTAGAGTGCAGTAGCCGTTGGATTAACCAGTTCAATGATCATCTGTATCCTCTAACAATTCTAGAATGACAAAGGGAAGGCCCGTCATAGCTCGAGGTATTGAGAATTGACATGACAGAACTGAGTACAGTCTTCATCACAGTGCTGTAGCCTTTGGATTAATTTGATCACTGATGACTATTTCCACAGTAGTTCTAGAATGATCAATGTACACATCAGTTATGGCCAGAGATATTTGTAGTACACAGTACGGTATCTGACGCTTCCACCAATTGAGCAATGTAGACGCTGGAATAATTTGTTCACTGTTGACGTAAATTCCAAAGCTCAGTCTACAGTCATAAACGTGTAGAGCGATCATGTCCGGAGATATTTACAATTCACAGGACGTTAGATGGTACATCCACTAATAGAGCCATGAAGCCGCTT
>NW_016950262.1:0-218 GCF_001483705.2 Eufriesea mexicana
TTGCCAGAGAATAGGTCTACTCAAAATCTATAAGCTATTATAGCTTGGTGAATAGATCGCTTAGCGCCTTCTATCGCATGGCAAGTACAGCCACCTACTTGCCAGAGAATTGGGCTATTCAAAATATATAACCGGCTATAGCATGGTGAGTAGATCGCCTAACGCATTCAATCCAGTGGCAAGTACAGCAATCTACTTGCCAGACAATAGGTCTATTC
>NW_016950262.1:318-521 GCF_001483705.2 Eufriesea mexicana
AATCTATAGTCAGTTATAGCTTGGTGAATAGATCGCCTAACGCCTTGAATCCAATGGCAAGTACTGCCACCTACTTGCCAGAGCATAGGTCTATCCAAAATCTATAACCTGTTATAGCTTGGTGAACAGATCGCCTACCACCTCCAATTAAATGGCAAGTACAGCCATCTACTTGCCAAAGAATACATTTATTCAAAATCTAT
>NW_016950263.1:0-2488 GCF_001483705.2 Eufriesea mexicana
GACATGTTAGTATAGGTTAGCTTCGACTGTTGCGCTTTGCACTGTGATTCGATGGATATCTGCTCTCTACTCTCTTCTGGTATGCTCTGCTTGGCGCTGGGAGCCCAGCAACGGTGGTCGTGGCACCCCTGGTCGTACGTTACGTTTGGTTATGTTACGCTTGGTCAGGATAGGGAAGGATAGCTTTGACTTTCGTGTTACAAACTGTTGCTCGGTAGAATTATGCGCTCTACTGTGCTATACCATTCTCTGCACGAACCTCGGGAGGTCAAAAGTAGTGGCCGCAGGACGTTTTTTTGAGTTACGATGCGTTCGGCTGTGCTTCAACTTGTTACGTTAAGAGAGGATGGGTTCAACTTTTGTGCCATATACTGCTATTCGGTGGATTTCTGCGCTCTACTGGGCTTCATGTGTTCCGCTCTGCTCTTGGGTGGTCAGCAATAGTGGTCTCTGAAGGTTAGGCTAAGATATGTTGCGTTTGGTTATGTTAGGTTTCGATAGGTTAGGATAATATACCCTTGACTTTTGCACAGTACACTGCGATTCTATGGATTTCTGCGCCCTACCGTCATCTTATATGCTCTGGTTTGATCTGGAGAAGACAGAAACTAGGTCCGCGGCACGTCAGCCTGGGTTAGGTTACGTTTGGCTTGGTTATGTTTGCTTGGGTCTGGTATGGACAGCTCCGACTTTCCTGCATACCGTGCGACACAGTGGATTCCGGCGCTCTTGTCTCCTCTAATATGTTCTGCATGGCGATGGGGAGACCAGCAACAGTGGACACGGCACGATAGGTTTAGAATATCTGCGGCTGCTGAGATTACGTTAGGACATGTTGTGATACGGTTTCTTTGACTTACGTGCTATACACTGCCATTTGGTGGCATTCTGCCCTCCACTGTGTCCCAGTATATTCCGCTTGACTCTGGGGAGGACAGCAGCCGTGGTCGCAGCTCGTCAGGTTAAGTTATGTTACGTTTGTTTATACTACGGTTGGACAAGTTAGGATAGGTTAATTCAGACTTTTGTGCTATGCACTGCCCTTCGGTGGATTTCTGCGCTCTACATTGCTACACTGTCATCTGCACGACACTCTGGAGGCCAGCAATTGTGGCCGCGTCACGGTCCGTTGAGCTGCGCTACGTTTGGTTAGGTCAGGCTACGCTGCGTTAGCTGACGGTAGCTTTGACTTTTGCGCTACACACTGCTATTTTAGTGACTTCTGCGCTCTACTTACCCCACCATAATCTTGCACGAGCCTCGGCAGGCCAGCAATTGTGGTCGCCGCAATTTGCTTTGTGTTATGTTACTTTCGGCTATGCTTCCACTGGCTAGGTTGGAAAAGGATCGCTATTCCTTTGCGCTACACATTGATATTCGTTGGATTTCAGCGCCCCACAGCGTTCCAGGATGTTCTGCTTGGCGTTGGAAATGCAAGCAATGGTGTTCACGGTTATGTTTCAATAGGCTGCGTTCGGTTAGGTTTTGTTGTGCTAAGCTTGGCCAGGGTAGCTTACACTTTTGTGCTATGCACAGATATTCCGTGGAATTCTGCGCTCTATTGTGATCGAGTATGCTCTGCTTGGCTCTGGGGAGAACAGCAATAGAGGTCTCGGTACCTTACCTTGTGTTAAGCTATGCTTGAGTTGGCCTGGTTAGGTTGTGTTTGGCTATGGCAGCTGCGACTTTTGTGCAATACACTGTTATTCGGTTGATATCTGCGCTGTGCATTGTTCTACTAGCATCCGCTAGTCCCTGGGGATGCCAGCAACAGTGGTCGTGGCACGTACGTTTGTGTTAGGTCACGTTTGGTTTGGTAATGTTAGGTTAAGTTTGGTTAGGATGGCTTTTACTTTTGTGCTATACAATGCCATTCGTTCGATATCTGCGACCTGCATTGCTGTATTAACTTCTGCTCGTTTCTCGGGAGGAGAGCAGTAGTGGTCGTGGCACATTTGTTTGAGATATGTAACGTTTGGCTAGTTTAGGTTGAGCTAAGTTTGGTCAGGATGGATTTGACTTTTATGCTATACACAGATATTAGGTGGATTTCTGCGCTCTAGTGTGCTCGAATGTGCCCTGCTTGGACATTGCGAGTCAAGCAATACGGGTCGTGGCACGTTTGGTAAGGCATGCTTACGCTTGGTTATGTATGGTTAGGATAAGTTTCGTCAGACTGGCATTGACTTGTGTGCTCTACTCTGCAGTGGGGCGGATTTCTGCACTGTACTGTGCTCTGGTATATTCTGCTTGGTTCTGTGGAGTTCAGCAATAGTGGTGTTGGCACGTTTGTTTGAGTTACGTTACGTTTGTTTAGGTTAGGATAGGATAGCTTTGACTGTTGTGTTCTACACTGCAAAGCGATGGATTTCAGCGCTCTACTGTTCTCTAACATGATCTGCTTGGCTCTAGGAAGGCCAGCAACAGAGATCCCGTCTCGTTAGATTTTGTTATTCTACGTTTGGTTAAGTTAGGCTTGGTGAGGTTA
>NW_016950264.1:0-294 GCF_001483705.2 Eufriesea mexicana
CGTGCCGAGACCGCTATAGCTGCCGTCGGCAGAGCCATGCTGAGGATATTTTAGCACTGTAGGGCGCAGAAATCCACCTTATATCAGACTATGCACTAAAGGAAATGCTACCCTCTTCTAACCTAACCAATCGTGACATAACCAAAAGTAACTTAACACGACCTGTCTTGCTGCGACCATTATTGATGGTCTCCCCAGAGCCAAGCAGACCTCATGAGTGGAGAGTAAAACGCAGAAATTCATAAATTCGCAGTGTACATCTGAAAAGTCAAAGCTATCCGTACCCAACTTACA
>NW_016950265.1:0-945 GCF_001483705.2 Eufriesea mexicana
ATCATACGGATTTCTGCGCCCTACTATCTTCTGATATCTTCTGCGTGGCTATGGGCAGGCGAGTACTATTGGCCTCGGCACGATATGTTCAGTTAGTCTGCGTTTGGTTTTGATAGGCTAGGACATGATGGGTTAGGGTTTCATTGCCTTTAGTGCTATACACTGTTATATGGTGGACTTCTACGCTCTACTCTGCTCCAGTATATTCTATTTTTCCCTGAGATTTCTAGCAACCGTGGTCTCGGCACGTTTGCTTAGGTTAGGTTATGTTTCTATATTAAGTTTGGATAGGTTAGGTCGGGATGTGGTTGACTTTTGTGCCATAGACTGCTATTCGGTGGATTTCCGCACCCTACATTGCTCTGCTGTAGCGTTCGCGGCTCTTGGGGCCAGTAATAGTGGTGCTGGCCCGTTAGGCTGGGACAGGCTACGTTCGGTTAGGTTATTCGGTTTATGTGGGCATAGGTATGATTTTCGTGATAAACGCTGTTACACGGTGGACCTCCGCGAGCTACCGGGCTCCACTATACTCTGCTCGACTATGGGAAACCCAGAAGTATTGGTCTCGGTGCGTCAAGCTCTGTCAGTTTACGTTCGATTAGGTTGCGTCAGGGTAGGTTAGGTTAAGATATTTCTGACTTCTGCACTGTACACTTCAATTCGGTGGATTTCTGCGGTCTACTGCGCTCTAGTGTGTTCGTCTTGTCCTCGGGGAAGGCAGCAACTGCCGTCTCGGCACATTAGGTTGCGTTAGGTTACGTTAGGTTATGTTACGTTTATGTTTGGTCATGATATGATAAGATAGCTTCGACTTTTATGCTGTGCACTGGGATTCAGTGTGTCCCTGCGCCCTACAATACTCTAGAATAGTCTGCTCGCCGCTGGGGAGGACAGTAATAGTGGTATCGGCTCTTCAGATTGTACTGGGCAACGTTTGGTTAGTTT
>NW_016950266.1:0-520 GCF_001483705.2 Eufriesea mexicana
GGATATTGTTTTTATAATCCGTGCATATAATTTGTAAATTAATTGCAAAGAAGATTGTAATTAGTGAGAAACTAATTAGTATTATCGGCATCAATTCAAACATTTTGAGTAATAATTACACATATACTATTATACGTAAATTATAATACTTATCGTTAGTAACAAATTATTAATGATAATAACAAATTGTTCACAACGTAAATTTACAATAAAAGTGAAAACATTAAGGAACTACTGGCTATTACTTGAACTTGGAACGAATTTGTGTCAAAATGTAACTATAATGTGCAAAAAGTTTAATTTACAAATTATTACACTGATTGTTTATAACAAATTAATATTGTTAATAAGAAATTGCTCGCAACGTATATGTATAATAAAAGTGGAAAAATTAATAAATTATTGCCTACTACTTAGACAAACTACGTATTTGTGTTAGAATATATTCGGAACTCAAAAGAAGTTAATAAATTAATAAATTTATTGTTAATAACAAATTAAAATTGTCGATAACAAATAG
>NW_016950267.1:0-1197 GCF_001483705.2 Eufriesea mexicana
GAAATTCAATTTTATTGACCTTTTCGCCTTATATCGTAGTGAGCTAACTTTATTGCATAAATCTGGAGGGTCAGTTCTACTGGCGTGCTATATCCATTGCAATGCTTTAGAATGTCGCTGAAAAACTCAATTTTATTGACATTTCCGGCTAATATCGTGGTGAGCTAACTTTCTTGTATAACTAAGGAGTAAAGATATTATTGGCGTGCTATTGCCATTGCATTGATATAGAATGTGTTTGGAAATTCAATTTTATTGACATTTTCGACTAATATCGTGGTGAGCTAGCTTTCTTGCATAAAAAAGGAGGAAAGATACTATTGGCGAGCTGTAGCCATTGCAATGCCCCAGAATGTGGCTGAAAAACGCAATTATATTGTCATTTCCGGCTAATATTGTGGTGAGCTAAGTCTTTTGCATATAAATGGAGGTAAGATAATATTGGCGTGCTATAGCCATTGCATTGATATCCAATGTGTTTGAGAAATTCAAATTTATTGACATTTTCGTCTAACATCGTAGTGAACCACCTATCTTGCATAAATAAGGAGGGATAATTCTATTGGCGTGCTACAGCCATTGCAGTGATACTGAATGTGTTTGGAAAATACAATATTATTGACATGTTCGACTCATATCGTTGTGAGCTATCTTCATTGCATAAATAAGGAGCAAAGATCCAATTGGCGTGCTATAGCCAACGCAATGATATAGAATATGGCTGGAAAGTTCAATTTTGTTGTTATTTTCGACTAATATCGTGGTGAGCTATCTTTCTTGCATAAACGAGGAGGAAAGGTTTTATTCGCGAGCTGTAGCCATTGCTATGCTATAGACTGTGGCTGAAAAACACAATTTTAATGACATTTCCGGGTAATATTGTGGTTAGCTAACTTTCTTATATAAATAAGCAGGAAATATCCTGTTGGCGTGCTATAGGCATTGCATTGCTGTAGATCCTGGAAGAAAAGTTCAGTTATATTGGCAGTTACGACGAATATCGTGGTGAGCTCACTTTTCTGCATAATTAAGGATGGTAGATTCTATTGGCGTGCTATAGCCGCCACAATGCTATCGAATCTGGCTGGAAAGTTCAATTTTGACAACATTTTCGACTAATATTGTGGTGAGCTTACTTCCTTGCATAGGTAAGGAGGGAATATCCTTTTGGCGTGCTATAGCAAATGCAATGCAGTA
>NW_016950268.1:0-942 GCF_001483705.2 Eufriesea mexicana
CAAGCTGAAAATATTAAAGCACTCCAGGGAGCAGGAATCCACCTAACAGCAGACTATAGCACTAAAGTCAGAGCTACCCCTCCTAACCTAGCAAACAGTAACATGACCAAACCTAACCTAACTCGAACTATCGAAGCGATAGCACAATCGCTGGCATTCCCGGAGCCAAGATACTAGGGGACAGTAGAGCACAGAATTTCACCGAATAGCTCTGTACAGTACAAAAGCTAAAGGTATTCTACCCAATTTTAGCATAACCAACCCTCACCGAACGGAACATGGCCATACATAACGTGCCAAGGCGACTCTTGCTGGCATTCCGTGGGACAAGCTGAAAATATTAGAGTACAGCATGGCTAAGGAAACAGATGGTATCTTACTATAGCACCAAAGTCAAGGCTAACCTCTTTTAACCTAACGAATCGTAACATACCCAAACGTATGATAACACGGCCTAGCGTGCCGCAAACATTAATGCAGGCCTACCCAGTGCCAAGCAGAACACATCAGTGGAGTGCAGAACGCAGAAATCCATGGAATCGCAGTGTATATCGGAAAAGTCAGAACTACTTATGCCAAACCCAAGCCAAGAGAACATACCCAAATACAGCCTATCTCAACCTAACGTGCCGAAACCGCTATTGCTGCCCTTCTTAGGGCCAAGCATGGCATACTAGAACACAGTAGAGCGCAGAAGCCCACTGAATGGCGGCGTACAGCACAAAGGTTAATGCTATCCTAACCAAACATGGCCTAAACCAATCCAACTGAACTGAACGTGACTCGTCGTTACGTGTCGACAGCACTATTGCTGGCCTTACAAAGGCCAAACTGAAACGTTAGGGCACAGTAAGGCACAGAAATCCACCAATGAGCAGGCTATAGCACTAATTTCAACGCTACCCTCTCCTTACCAGTACGGCCTTAACACATCCAAACGTA
>NW_016950269.1:0-1048 GCF_001483705.2 Eufriesea mexicana
CCTAACTCAACCTAACGCGCCGCGACCGCTATTGCTCGCCTCCATAGAGCCATGCTGAAAACACTAGTGCAGAGTGGAATGCAGAAATCCATTGAATTGCAGGGTATATCAGAAAAGACAAAGCTCTTGAAACCTAACCCAAACCAACGGAAGATAACCAAACATGGCCTAACTCGACCTGACGTGCCGAGGCCACAATTGGGGGCCTTCCCAGAGCCAAGGTGGAAATATCAGAGCACTGTAGGCCGCAGGAATCCGCCTAATAGCCGAACTTGGCACTAAAGTCCAAGCTATCCTCTTCCGACCTGACCAACCGTAACAAAGCCAAACGTAAGCAAACTCACCCTAACGTGCCGCGGCCACTATTGCTGACCTCCCAAGAGAACAAGCAGAACACGTTAGTCAAGAGTAGAACGCAGTGTGTATCAGAAAACTCAAGGCTACCCAAACATAACCCAAACCAACGGAACATTACGGAAAATAGCCTTACTCCACCTAACGTGCCGAGACCGCTATTGATGCCCCCAGTGCCAAGCGAGGTATACTAGAGCACAGTGGAGCGCAGGAATCCACCGAATAGCAGTGTGCAGCGCAGGAGTTAAGGCTTCACTAACCAAAATTATCCTAGCCCAGAAAAACAGATCGTAACCCGTCTAAACGTAACGAGCCAAGACCACAATTGCCAGCCTTCCCAGGGCCAAGCAGAAAATATTTGGGCACTGTAAGGCACCGAAATCCATCTAATAGCAGACTATGGCACGAGAGCCAGAGCTACCCTCTCCTAACATATCCATTCGTAACGTAACCAAACGTAACACAACTCAACCCGACGTGCCGCGACCACAATCGCTGGCCTTCCGAAAGCCAAGCAGGACATACTAGAGCGCAGTAGAGCGCAGATATCCACAGAAAAGCAGTGTACAGCACAAAAGACAAAGCAACCCTTGCCAAACCTAGCCTAACCCAACATAACCGAACGTAACCTGACGCAACGTAACGTGCAGAGGCCACTATTGCTGTCATTCCCAGAGCCAAGCTGAACATGTTA
>NW_016950270.1:0-1360 GCF_001483705.2 Eufriesea mexicana
TATGGCACAAAGGCCAAAGCTATCCTGTCCTAACGTATCCAAGCGTAATATAATCAAACGCATCCTAACGTAAGCGATCGTGCCGAGAACGTTATTGCAGGAATCCCCAGAGACAAGCAGAATGTACTAGACCGCAGTAGAGCGCAGAGAGCCACCAAGCCGCAGCGTATAGTACAAAGGTCTGACATGTCCTAACTTAACCTGATCTAACCTAACCTAACCAAACGTAGACTAACTAAACCTAACGAGTCGTGACCGATATTTCTGGCCTCACAAATTCCAAGCAGAATGGACTAGAGTACAGTAGAGCGCAGAAATCAATCTAACAGCCCTGTTTACCGCGAAATTCGAAACTATGCAAACCTAACCCAAACCATAGTAACCAATCCAAACGTAGCATAACCCACCCTAACGTGCCGCTACCAGTATTACGGGCCACCTAAGAGCCATGCAGAGCGTATTAGAGGAGAGCAGGCCGCAGAAATCCGAAGAATCGCAGTGTACATGAGAAAAGTCGAAACTACACAAACCTAACAGAAGCAAACATTGCATTCCCAAATCTCTAAACCTAATGTGCCGAGACCACTTTCACTGGCATCCCCAGAGCCAAGCAGTACATACTAGAGCACAGCGGAGCGCAGAAGTGCATCGCATTACAGTGTGCAGGACAGAAGTCAAAGATATCCTAACCTAACCCAAACGAACAGAACAACACCAAACGTAACCTCACTCAAACTAACGTGCCCAGGCGGCCGTTGCTGTCCTCCGCAGAGCCAATCAGAATATACCAGAGCGCAACGGAGCGCTGAAATTCGCCGCATTGCGGTATTAGGCACATAAGTCAAAGATAACCTAACCTAACCTAACAGAACCTAACGCAACCAAACGTAGCCTAACTCAAGGTAACGTTCCAATATCATTTCTTCTGGCCTTCCTACAGATAAGCTGAACAGATTTGTGCACAGTAAAGCGCAGATATCCGCCGAGTAAGGGTTTATACCGCAAAAGGCGAATTGGTCCTCTACAAAAGTGGCCAATCGTAAAATATGCTAACCTAACATAACGCAACCTACGCATTCGCGGCCACTATTGCTGGCGTCCCCAGAGGCCAGCGGAATATGGAAGAGCACATTAGAGTACAGAGTAGAGTACAGAAGTCCATAGAATATGAGTATTGTGCGCTGAAGTCAGACCTATCCTAACCTAACCCAAACCAACCTACGTAATCCAGCCCAGCATGTCATGCCACGACGAGTATTTCTGGCCTCCACAGAGTCAAGCAGAACATATTAGAGGCTGGTAGAGCGCAGAAGCTAATAGGGTAGCAGTGAGCAGCAGAAAAGTCGAAGCAATCCAATCC
>NW_016950271.1:0-579 GCF_001483705.2 Eufriesea mexicana
TGGTTGGAAAGTTGAATTTTATTGACATTTTCGACTAATATCGTGGTGAGCTATCTTCCTTGCATAGGTAACGAGGAAAGATCTTTTTGGCGTGCTATTGCCATCGCAATGGTATTGAATCTGTATGGCAAATACAATTTTATTGACATTTCCGACTAATATCGTTGTGAGCTAACCTTATTGCATAAATAAGAAGAAAAGATTCTGTTGGCGTGCTATAGGCATCACAGTGCTACAGAATGTTGCTGGAAAATTCAGTTTTACTGACATTTTCGACTAATATCGTTGTGAGCTAACTTCCTTGCATAGGTAATGGGGAAAGATCTTTTTGGCGTGCTATAGCCATCGCAATGGTATAGAATCTGTATGGCAAATACAATTTTATTGACGTTTTCGACTAACATCGTTGATAGCTATCCTTCTTGCAAAAGAAAGGAGAAAAGATTCTGTGGCTGGAAAATACTATTTTGTAGGCATTTTCGACTAATATCGTGGTGAGCTATCTTCCGTGCGTATGTAAGCAGGAAAGATCCTTTTGGCGTGCTATAGCCATTGCAATGCTCTAGAACCTGTCTAGAA
>NW_016950272.1:0-229 GCF_001483705.2 Eufriesea mexicana
TGTATGGATGTATGTATGAATGTATTAATGGATGTATGGATGGATGGATGGATTGGAGAATGGTTGTATGGGTGGGTAGATGTACGGGTCGATGGATGCATGTATGTATGGCTGTATGGATCGATGGATAAATGGATGGGAGGACGTATGGTGTATAGGTGTATGGAAGGTTGGAAGTACGGATGGATATATGTATGGATGGATGACTGTATAGCTGTATGGATGTATG
>NW_016950272.1:312-593 GCF_001483705.2 Eufriesea mexicana
GATTGGTGATGGGATGTATGGATGGATAGATGTATGGATCGATGGATGTATGTATGTACGGCTGTATGTATCGATGGATGAATGGATGGGTGGACGAATGGGTGTATGGTTGTATGGAATGATGTAAGTACGGATGGATGTATGGGTGGATGGATGTACGGTTCGATGGATGCATGTATGTATGGCTGTATGGATCGATGGATAAATGGATGGGTGGGCGTATGGATGTATGGGTGTATGGAAGGATAGAAGTACGGATGGATGTATGTATGGATGGATGG
>NW_016950273.1:0-633 GCF_001483705.2 Eufriesea mexicana
ACATCCATAAATACATCAATACATACATCCATACATACAATCATACATTCACTCACACATACACATACTTGCATAGTTAGATACAACCACACATACATCCATACATACATCCATAAAAACATCCATACACACACACATGCATACATCCGTACATACACCCATACGTATATAAGCCCGTACATCCATTCATCCGTACATCCATACATATATACATCCATACATCCAAACTTCCGTACATCCTGACATTCGTACATCCGTACATCCATTCATTCGTACATCCATACACACATCCATACACCCATACAACCATACACCCATACATACATACATCCATACACCCATACATACATCCATACACCCATCCATCCATACATCTACCCAATCCTTGATCCATTCACCCATACATCCATTCATATATACATCCATACATCCATACATCCGTATCATCCACACATCCATATTCATCCATCGATCCATACATCTGTACATCCATACATCCATCCATCCATACATTCATAAATCCGCACATCCATAAATCCGTCCATCCATACTTCCATCCAACCATACATCCATCCATGCGTACATCCATTCATGCATACATAAACCCAAACACACATCCATACATACATCCAT
>NW_016950274.1:0-584 GCF_001483705.2 Eufriesea mexicana
AACGCCATCAATCCAATGGCAAGTACTGCCATCTACTTGCCAGACAATAGGTCCTTTCAAAATATTTATCCTGTTGTAGCTTGGTGAATTGATAGCCTAACGCCTTCAATCCAATGGCTAGTACATCCATCTACATGTCAGAGAATAGGTCTATTCAAAATCTATAAACTTGGAAAATAGATCGCCTACCGCCTTCAATCCAATGGCAAGTACAGACATCTACTTACCAGAAAATAGGTCTATTCAAGATCTATAATCTGTTATAGCTTGGTGAATACATCGCCTAACGCCTTCAATCCAATGGCATGTACAGCCATCTACTTGCCAGAGAATAGGTCTATTCAAAATCAATAACCCGTTATAGCTAGGTGAATAGATCGCCTAACGCCTTCAATCCAATGGCAAGTACCGCCATCTACTTGCCAGAGAATATTACTAATCAAAATCTACAATCTGTTATTGCTCATGGAATAGGTCGCCCATCGCCTTCAATGCAATGGCAAGTACACACTTCTACTTGACAGCAAATAGGTCTATTCAAAGTCTATAGCCTGCAATAGCTTGGTGAATAGAACGAATATCGC
>NW_016950275.1:0-219 GCF_001483705.2 Eufriesea mexicana
ACTCTTAGGAGGCCTGAAATAGTGGCCGCGCCGCGTTAGTTTTTGCTACGTTACTTTTGGCTACGTTGTGTTTGCTTGGGATGGAAGAGGGTATATTTGTCTTTTTTGCTATACACTGCTATTCTGCAGATTTCTGCGCTCTTCGTTCCTCTACTGTGATCTACCCGACTCTGGGGAGACCAGCAATAGATTTCGTAGCGCGATAGGTTGAGTTTGGTT
>NW_016950276.1:0-298 GCF_001483705.2 Eufriesea mexicana
ACAATAGTCAAAGATACCCTAAGCTAACCTGAACCACCGTAACCTAACCAAAAGAAGTCTGACTCACAGAAACATCCCGCGACCTATGTTGATGGCCTTCGCAGTGCCAAGCAGAGCATTTTAGAGGACATCAGGGAGCAGCAATCCACCGAATAGCAGATTATAGCAGGAAAGTCGAAGTTATCATGACCAAACTTAACTTAACCTAACATACTCAAGTGTCACAGAACTAAACGTTAATTCCCACGAAGACTATTGCTCGCCTCCACTATGTCTAGCAGAGTATAGTAGAGCAATG
>NW_016950277.1:0-296 GCF_001483705.2 Eufriesea mexicana
CGTCCATATACCCATCCATTCGTAATTCCATCATTCGATACATCCATCCATCCATACATCCATACATATATAAATACATACATCCATACATACGTACATCCGTCCATCCATACCTCAATCCATCCATACATCCATCCACTCATGCAAACATTCATCCATACATACATCCATCCATACATCCACCTTTCCACACATCTGTTCATCCATACCTCCTACCATCCATATATCCATCGAACCATTCATCCATACACTCATCCATCCATACATACACCCACACATACATCTATACATACATC
>NW_016950278.1:0-232 GCF_001483705.2 Eufriesea mexicana
TTTCTTGCATAAATAAGGGTGAAATATACTATTGGCGGGCAGTAGCCATGGTAATGCTATAGAGCATGGCTGTAAAATACAATTTTATTGACATTATCGACAACTATCACGGTGACCAATGTTTCTGGCATATAGAAGGAGGAATGATTCTACTGGCGTACTACAGTCTCTGCAATCCTATAGAATCTGGCTGGAAAATTCAATTTTATTGACATTTTCGAATAATATCGTG
>NW_016950279.1:0-622 GCF_001483705.2 Eufriesea mexicana
ATTTTCGACTAATATCATGGTGATCTATTTTTCTTTCATAAATATGGAGGAAGGATCCAATTGGCGTGCTATAGCCGTCGCAATGCTATAGAATATGGATGGATAATTCAAGTTTGTTTACATTTTCGACTAATATCGTGGTGAGCTAACATCTTTGCATAAATAAGGAGGAGATATACTATTGGCGTGCTATAGCCATTGCATTGATACAGAAGGTGTTTGGAAAACTCAAATTATTGACATTTTCGACCAACAACGTTGTGAGCTAACTTTCTTGCGTATATAAAGAGGAAAGATTCAATTCACTTGCTATAGCCGCCGCAATGCTATAGAATCAGGCTGGAAAGTTCAATTTTCTTGACATTTTCGACTAATATTGTGGTGAGTTAACTTGCTTGCATAAATAAGGAGGATAGATTCTATTGGCGAGCTATAGCCATTGCAGTCCTGTAGAATCTGGATGTAAAATTCAATTTTATTGACTTTTTTGACTAATATCGTGGTGAGCTAACTTTATTGCGTAAATAAGGAGGGTAGATACTTCTGGCGTGCTATAACAATTCATTGCTATAGCATCCAGCTGGAAAATTCAATTTTATTGACATTTCCGACTAATATTGTG
>NW_016950280.1:0-237 GCF_001483705.2 Eufriesea mexicana
GTTATTGCTTGGAGAATAGATCGCCGAACGCCATCAATCCAATGGCAAGTGCAGCCATCTACTCGCCAGAGAATATGTCTATTCAAAATATATAACCTGTTATAGCTTGGTGAATAGATCGCCTATTGCCTTCGATCCAATGGCAAGTACATCCGTCTACTTGCCAGAGGATCGGCATATTCAAGGTCTATAATCTGTTATTGCTTGGTGAATACATGGCCTAACGCCTTCAAACCG
>NW_016950281.1:0-1256 GCF_001483705.2 Eufriesea mexicana
TGTATGGATGTATGTATGGACGAATGTACGTGTGTATGTATGGACAAATGTATTGATGTATGTATGGATGGATGGATGAATGAATGGACGGGTGTACGGATGGATGGATGTATGGATGTATGTGTGGATTTATGTATGGATGTATGTATGGTTGGATTGATGAATGAATGGATGGATGTGTGGATGGATGGATGTATGGTTGTATGTATGGATGTATGTATCTATGTATGTATGGTTGGATGGTTGCATGGATGGATGGATGCAAGAACGGAATGACGGATTTATGGATACGTGGATGTGTGGACGTATGAATGTATGTACGGATGGTTGTATGTATGAATGAACGTATGGATGTATGTACAGATGTATGTATGTATGTGTTGATGGATGGAAGTATGGGTGGACGTATGTATGCATGGATGCATTTATGGATGGATGGATGGATGGATGTTTGCATGAATGGATATATGTATGTATGAATGATGGATGTAAGAATGTATGGATGTATGCATGTATGGATTTATGGATGTATGGATGTATGAATGGTTAAATGGATGTATTGATGTATGTATGGATGTACGGATGAATGGATGTAGGGGTGTATGGATGGATGGATGTATGGATGGACGTATGTGCAGATGGCTGGATATATGGATGGATGGATGTATTGATGTACAGATGTATGGATGCATGAATGTATGCTTGTATTAATGTATTTATGAATATTTGTATGGATGTATGTGTGGACGTATGGATGGATGTGTGGAATTATGTGTGTATGGATGTATGTATGGACGAATGTACTTGTGTATGTATGGATATATGTTTTGATGTATGTATGGATGTATGGATGTATGGATGGGTGGATGGGTGGATTGTTGTAGGGATGTATGGATCGATGGATGTGTGGATGGGTGGACGTATGGATGTATGTATGTATGGATGTTTGTGTGGATGTATGTATGGTTGGATGGATGTATGCATGGGTGGATTTATGGCTGTGTGGATATATGAATGTATGGATGGATGGATTTATGCAGGAATAGATGTATGTATCGATGGATGTATGGATGGGTGCTTGTATGGATGGCTGGATGTATGATTCGATGGATCTATTGGGTGGATCTATGGATGGATGGATGGATGGAAAGATGGATTTATGGATGGATGTATTTATGAATGAATACTAGCGCATATGGGTGGGCGTATGGATGAATTGAGGTACGGAGAGACGGATGTATTTTATGAATGTATGT
>NW_016950282.1:0-838 GCF_001483705.2 Eufriesea mexicana
GCCATTGGATTGAAGGCGTTAGGCGATGTATTCTCCAAGCTATAACAGATTATAGACCTTGAAAAGCCCTATTCTCTGGCAAGTAGATGGCAGTAATTGCCATTGGATTGAAGTCGTTAGGCGACATATTCACAAAGCTAGAACAGATTATATACTTTGAATAGACCTATTCTTTGGCAAGCAGATTGCTGTACTTGCCATTGGATTAAAGGCGTTTGGCGATCTATTCACCAAGCTATGAATAGACGTATTCTCTGGCAAGAAAATGGCAGTACTTGCCATTGTATTGAAGGCGTTGAGCGACCTATTCACCAAGCTATAACGGATTATAGATTTTGAATGGACCAATTCTCTGGCAAGTAAATGGCTGTTCTTGCCATTGGTTGAAGGCGATGGGCAACCTACTCACCAAGCTATAAAGATTAAAGATTTTGAATAGGCCAATTCGCAGGTAAGTAGATGGATGTACTTGCCATTGGTTGAAGGCGATGGGCAACCTACTCACCAAGCTATAAAGATTAAAGATTTTGAATAGGCCTATTCGCAGGTAAGTAGATGGATGTACTTGCCATTGGATTGCAGGCGATAGGCGATCTAATCACCAAGCTCTGGCAGCTTATAGGTAGTACCTGAGATTGGATTGAAGGCGTTAGGCGATCTATTCACCAAGCTATAACAGATTATAGTTTTTGAGAAGACATATTCCCTGGCAAGTATCTGGCTGTAATTGCCATTGGATTGCAGGCGATATGCGATATAATCTCCAAGCTATGGCAGCTAATAAGTTTTTAATAGGCTTATTCTCTGGCAAGTAGATGGCTGTACTTGCCATTGGATT
>NW_016950282.1:2093-2593 GCF_001483705.2 Eufriesea mexicana
TAGGTTATAGATTTTGAATAGAACTATTCTCTGGCAAGTAGATGTCTGTACTTGCCATTGTTTGAAGGCGTTATGCGATCTTTTCTCCATTCTATAACAGGTTATTGTTTTTGAATTGACCTATTCTCTGGAAAGTAGATGTCTGTACTTGCCATTGGTTGAAGACGCTAGGCGACCGATTCACCAAGCTATAACAAATTATAGATTTTGAAAACACGTATTCTCTTGCAAGTAGATGGCTGTACTTGCCATTGGATTGAAGGTGTTAGGCCAACTATTCACCAAGCTATAACAGATTATAGATTTTGAATAGACCTATTCTTTGGCAAGTAGATTGCTGTACTTGCCATTGGATTAAAGGCGTTTGGCGATCTATTCACCAAGCTATAAGGGGTTATAGATTTTGAATAGACATATTTTCTGGCTAGTAGATGTCTGTGCTTGCCATTGGATTGATGGCGTTGTGCGACCTATTCAACAAGCTATAGCAGATTATAGAC
>NW_016950283.1:0-1219 GCF_001483705.2 Eufriesea mexicana
CATCCAGCCATACAACCACCCATCCATACATCCGTCGATCCATACATATATCCACCCATACATTCTTCCATCCATGCATTCATACATCCACACATCCATAAATCCATTGATCCGTACATCCGTCCACCCATACCTCAATCCATCCATACAACCATCCACCCACACAACCATTCATCCATACATACATCCAGACATACATGCTTCTTTCCATACATCTATCCATCCATACATCCATCCATCCATACATTCATACATCCACACATCCATAAATCCATCCATCCAGACATCCATACATCTAGCCATCCATACATACATCCACCATTCCAATCATCCATACATACATACATACATATATAGATACATACAGCCATGCATCCATACAACCGTACATCCATAAATTCGTAAATCCATACGTCCATACATCCATAGATCCATACATTCATACAGGCATACATCCATACATACATACATACATCCATGCATACCCCCGTAAATTCATCCATAGATACATCCGTAAATGCATCCATACACACACCCATGCATGCATCCACCCTTACATCCATCCATACATTCATCCATACAAGCATCCATACATACACACATTCTTCCGTCCATTCACCCATCCATCCGTCCACCCACACATTCATACATCCATGACTCCGTACATCCATATATTCTTACATACATCCATGCATACGTACATCGGTACATACATAACGCAAATACGGCCATACATTCATACATCCATACATACAAACGTCCATACATTTATACATCCATCCTTCCATACATTCATCCATCCATACTTCCATCCATCCATACATCCATCCATCCATACCTCAATCCATTCATACATCCATCCATCCACACAACCATTCATCCATACATACATGCATCCGTACATCCATCTTTCCATACATCCATCCATCCATACATGCACCCATCCACACATCCTTCGTACCATACATCCATCCATTCATACTAGCACCCATCCATACATCCATCGATTCATACATCTATCCACCCATGCATCAATCCATCCATACATTCATACATCCACACTTCCATATATCCATCCATCCCTACATCCATACAACCCTACATACATCCATACATACAGCCATACATACATCCATACATACATCCATCCATATACCCATCCACTCATACATCCAGCCATCCATACATACACACATATAGAGATCCATGCATCCAAACA
>NW_016950284.1:0-2522 GCF_001483705.2 Eufriesea mexicana
CTAGAAATAAAAGGTAAATTATGCCTCAAACTAAGTGTTAACACATAGTTCAACTATGTGAGACGTTATTTCATTCCTGCAACGATATTTTACATTTTCATTGGTACGAAATATAGATAATTAGGAAGTTTAAACAAAAACGAGACAACGTTTCGTTGATGCAACGAGACTTTACGTATTTCTGACCTCGAAAATGTAGAATAATCGATAATTAAAAAATAAAAAAGAAAAACCCACACCGGAAGAAATGAAACGTTTCACAAAGAAATAAATTTATTTCTCTAACTTAATCCTAATTAATATTACTTATCGTTAATTATATATAAACTTAATTACGAATATGGATAATTACTTTTTTTACTTAAGGTCAACAATATCTAACTGAAAATGTTATATTACTTAAATACTAATGTGCTTACATATTAATTCCTAACTTAGGTGCCAAGATCTCAACTTACAAGTATATCCCTCAAACACCTTAAACCTTACTCAGTTTAAGAAGAGGCTACCTAACTGAAAATCTAATTCGTTTTACCTATAAAATATCTAAAGGTTATTATCAATCCTAGATATATATCTATTTGTAATGAAGAAACAGGAAAATGTCATGTGACTACTTTCCGCCAGTGGTCCACAAGAGTTCTTAAAATAGATTTTGGAAATCCAACACATATCGAAATTCCAATTATTTTTTATACATCATAACTGTATATGTGTATAAAACCAGAGGAGGTGGGGTATATAGTATACCAATCAGACAAGACAAACACAACCTAAATACCAGAAATATAACACAGCACAACCCAAATATCAGAAATATAGCATGACACACAACCAGATATCAGAAATATAACATAGCACAATCCAAATATCAGATATATAACATAACACAACCAAACATCAGAAATATAGCATGACACACAACCACATACCAGAAATATAGCATGACACACAGATCAGAGATATGACACAACACAACCTATCTCCATAAAGGATTAGATATTTGGTTTAAAACCCTACTTATACAAAAATGAATCTTAAAGGGAAAGGAAAAGGGATGTAGCAGTCATATAAGGTTTGAATGTCCACACATTGTCTCCGTAGGTCTCATAATGGTTCCTGAAACATATCAAACTACAGGAAAATTAGTAAAATCATATGAGATGTAATTAATTATAGTAATTAATATGATGAGATTATAAATGAATAACTGAGGCTCACACACCACTATCCTCATTATTTTCTGTCATGTATATTATTGCACTTGTGAGCCTCCGATATACTTACATAAGCATATATATTTGAAGTGCCATCAGATACATCGATACGTAAATTTTGTAAATTAATAAATCTGAAACAGACTTAAGTATTAGATTAGTAGATAAAAAAAATATTTTTAAACTGGCAGCTGAAAGAAAACAAGTTGTATTTAAAAAGAACTTTAATTATATCCGAATCAAATTTCCCAAAAACTTGTAATCGAAATAACCACATTTTACTGCAATTTATTTGTGATTATTATTACAAAAAAAAGAGAAAAAAAAGAAGAAGAAGAACAGACAAATACACAATACAGCAGTATTTTTATTAACAAACATTTCGGTAAGAAAGGGCGCTGAAAAAGAAAACACAATGGTAGCCAGAAGGGCAACCGAAGCCAGAAGGGCCACCGAAACAAAAATTTTCACTCAATATAAACCCGTAACAAACCGTGAGTGAAATATTCCAAATTTCGCAACGCTAATTTATTCAATCTATCGATAATATAAAAAATTTACAAAATCAAGCGCGAAGAGTGCTCCATAATATTTTCTATAAAATTAATTTACCATTTACAAAAAATTAGCAACAAAAAAAATACAAAAAAAAAAAAAGAAAAGAACAGATAACGCCCGAAAATAATCATGATAAGATGTATTAATTACGAACGCAACACTAGTAAATACTAATTTATGCACTCATATGGAAAAATACGCAACACTAATAGCGAAGAAGTATGGGCAGCCATAGTCCAGGCTGCTGATGTGTGGCCACACGTGTGCAGCTCTATGGCTGCAACAGGTGATCCTCAGGAACAGGACTATCCTTCCACAGTCCCAATGGAAGGATTTTGGGCATTATGTATTCGCAACGCTACGTGAAAAACGCGATCATATTTCAACGCAACGCTAACTATGAAGGGGGGTAATTAAAAAAAACAGAACGCGATAAGGGTAAACGCAACGCTAATTCTTGAAATGAATTTAATAACAATTATCTGTATAGGTACAAAAATCTACTTTTAAAAAATCCCGATTGGTAAAAGTCGCAACACTATAAATTTAATAAGAAACAATAATTAAAAATTATTAACAATAATAAAAAAGGGTATCAAAAACAATCGCGATCTTATAATTCGCAACACTAAATCAAAACGCGAGCATTACTTCATCGCAACTCTAATTCAAACCGAAATCAACATTAGCTCGCAACACTAATTCAAACCGAAATCAACATTTGTTCGCAACTCTAATTAACATCGC
>NW_016950284.1:2649-5036 GCF_001483705.2 Eufriesea mexicana
AAAAAAAAAAAAAAAAATAATCGCGAAAGCTAAGCAAGACTCACATGGCCAAGCAACGACCGGAGTGATCGTTGCTCGTGCACACGTGCAGAAACTCGAGCACATACGTTCGTTTCGGACAACATCATCGCGACCACGACCGCGACGAAAATTTGAAAAAATCGATAGGTGAAGCCAGTGACGAATGGCAACCCCCAAACGTGCCAGCTTCACCGTCGACTATTCAAATTACATTTCCTGAAACAGGTTGTGCACGCGAAAACGCGCCTACCCGACCAAAGACTGTGCCAACCTGCCCGGCCCTACCTACTTATAATTAGCAAACACACCAGAATATACTACCTACCTAACTCCCCCTATATTTAAAAAATGGCAGAAATCAAGCATTCCAACACACCACACTCCACGGTTCTCACACATCACCCGGGCGCAAGGTCCTACACTACAGAAAGCGTCCCGGGACGCCCCCGACACCCGAGTGTGAACATACCACTTGCACACTCTAACTTTACGTACCATTTCCTAAAATCGGCTGACGAAGACTAGGGATCTTTGCGTATAGCGCGAATATATCAATTTTAGAAAAAAAATTCATAATTAAGCAAGTATGAAAACTAGTAACTTTATCGCGTTTATGCTAGCTATAATCTGCTGTATTTGAACATAATGGCAAATTATGTTCTCCCTATTGTAATAAAAATTTACGAATTTTCAAAATTCGTAAATAGAAATATTCGGGAAAACGAATGAAGCAATTACACTAACGACGTTATTCCACAGCCTAACCACACACACAATGTGGAACACACGTCGTGCACGATACCCTAACTCATCGTCAGCCGCTAAAAAATTATTATAAGCTTATGAACTATAGTCATCATGCCCATTGCCTCTCGCTCACCCAAGTAGCACCTGGGCACGTGAGTGAGCTCCTGGCAATGAACATGGAATGGGTTAAACCTGAAAATCCTGAACTAAAAACATGATTAGCGTATATATAATATATTTAACGGACTAACGTTCTTTTATCTTGTATTTTTACAATTTATCTACAATGACTCTACTTGACAAAATTAAGGAATTATTGAAATTTAAATATTGAAAGAAAATATTGATAATGAACAAGGAATTTATTTGTAAAAGAAAAGACAAGGACTCGATGTAATAAAATAATTGACTCTAATTTAAAAGTGAATAAAAATAACCTCAGATGATTTCTTCATCAAAGCACATTTTCGAAAACACAAAAATAGAGTTCATATTTATTGCTTTGACTCCAAAATCTATCTGTCGCGAAATGTTTTCTTGCACATAATATTTAATACATTTTCGCACGAAAGAAATTTAATACTACTATTATTGTATTTCAAATTCGTTGAATTAAATTATTCAAGATTATTATAAAAAAACAAAAATGGAATTGGCATTTATTTATTAAAACAACAATAATAAAATATATAATCATTGTTGCTGTATCATAAATATAATTTTCATAGTAACGAAGTCGAAGGGCATTAACAAAAAAAAAAAAGACACTTCTTCATTTATGTTATTAATATAACATGTCAATATACTGAAACTAACTATCCATTTTTTTATTATTATTATTATTCAAAAACGCGATGTGCAAGAAAACCTATCCTGAACTAATAAATAAAATACACCAGACATTTTGTTACTACTCATGAGTATAATAAATACCCACGGTCACTATGCTCATCAAGAATTCTACGTAATACAACCAATCACTCGTGTCGATTTGGACCTTTCATCCTACGACATGATTGAGTGACCAGAGGAACCAAAAGGCATGCGACTCACCAATGATGCGATGAACATGACTGCAATTGCTGGTAAGAAATCATGAAGAAAACCGACGTCGTGAAGACCGTCACTGTGAAGGCTGTCATCAAGGCAGACTCATTGGATGAATGGAGAAATGATTGCAAAAATCTGTAACAAAGCATCGAATATTACAGTCTATTCTCAAAAACACTTTAATTATTTGAAAAGTGTAATTTCCAATGTACAAATATACTTACATTCTTGGCTTCTGAAGCACCGTTGTGGATCCTCTTTTCAGGCAAGAACTGACTTTAATACCGGTAACGAATATTTAGAAGAAAAGGCATGAATAAATAAAAAAAGAAAAATAAAAGATTAATAACGCGTCCGCTTTAATTTCGATCGGTGAACAAACACTGACTCTACCGTCGCGTATGACAATTCTGATTATATTTTACAAAAGCTCTTGGGCTTTGAAAAGGAAACGCGACACTTGAAACGTAAACAAACACTGACTCTACCGACCGCATTGCACGCGGCCACAAAGATTCCTGGAAGAAAAACATTAGTGTGGTGTGGGGTGTGGGGTGTGGGGTGTGGGG
>NW_016950284.1:5234-6476 GCF_001483705.2 Eufriesea mexicana
GCTCGCGTCGAAAATTGTTCGTATTTGTAATTGCGACTTTTCAATAAATTACCGATAATTCAATAAATGGAAGTACTTTACAGACCTATATTACCTCTAGCTTCGTTATAATAAGTTCAATATTACCAGGTTGTCGCGAAAAGTAAGCAGATTCGAAGAGAAAGCATCATGGCGTCCATACTTCGTTCTCCAAACGTTCGTCGGCGGACATATTTGATTCTCGAATTCCTTCGTTGGCGGCCATATTTGCTTCTTAAATTTAACCGTTGGCGGCCATATTTGATCGTCAAATTCGCACGTAGGCGTCTAATGCGTCTCAGGTAATTCTCGCAATCGATTAATGATCTGCACAAAAGAAAATACAAAATTTAAGACAAATATATGAAACTGTAACTAATTATGATAAAATTAAGCAATCATATTTGAATATGAGCTACTGGTAACTTCGACGATCAATTCAAAATTATAAAACCCAAAAAGACGTAAAAAACAAGATAGATTTGCTATAATAATGTTCAACAAGTTAATAAATAAGCCCGTTTTAAAGAAACATAGTTAGCAGTAGTGTATAAATGATAAGAGGAAAGAAATGAACGTATACGCAATAGATAAGCCGTGGTAGTTTATACCGTATAAGGTGACACGTCCATTCGCGGCAAGTTTCCGTAATCGACTGACCCCCCGCGCCGTAGTTTCCTTTAGGCAGTCCGCTAATTTGTCGCGAAGCGGCTACCCCTTCCACTTACAATGTTCGGTGGACCGTAAAATTCCGAATCCAATTAGGCAGAGACGCGTACGTTATATTCCAAAACATTTCTTGGAACACTTGACTTTACAGGAAGTCACCGGTGCGATCAGGACAGTGAGGGGAAATCAAAATATTGAAAATTTGTTATGGTCTCGAAACTAGCAAGCGTGGTTCATTGTCTGCCTATGCTCTAACAATTTCAAATTTCTCGGCCTTCTACAAATTGTCAGGACATGCCGCCTTGTAGGAAATATATATACAAATATTAGATTTTTATTCTTAATTTTATAATTAATTTTATTCATTTATAACATTTTTCTCGTGAAGATTATGCAGTTTTAAATTCGTTATATTCGTAACAGTTACATATTTCTATTTGTTTCATTGTTTTAATAAATGTGAGAGACATCGTTTGATACTCTACACAGATACTTTAACACATGGCTATTCCAAGCATCAAACATCTTCCCGTCAAGACGCTTAGCTTTTCTTCC
>NW_016950285.1:0-870 GCF_001483705.2 Eufriesea mexicana
GAGAGCAGAGCGCAGAAATCCATGGAACCGCACTGTATAGCACAAATGTCAAAGCTATGCTGTCCTAATCTAGTAAAACGAAATGTAACCAAACGTGACCTAACTCAACCCAACCTGCTACGACCACTTTTGCTGGCTACCAAACAGTCGAGCAAAGAATAGTCGGGAAGTCTGGAGCGCAAAAGTCCACCGAACAGCAGTGTACAGCAGAAAAGTCAAAGCCACACTAGCTTAACCCAATCTAACATAACTTAACCGAAAGTAACATAACCCATTCAAAAGTGCCGAGACCACTATATGCTGGCCTTCAGCTGGCCTTCCCAGAGCCATGCAGAGCGCACTAAAGCACAGTAGAGCGCAGAAGTCCACCGCATAGCATGTACAGCACATAAGTCTGTGGTGCCCTAATCATACTTAACCTGTCCTAACCTAACCAAGCGTAAGCAAAGAGAACCCAACGTGCCATGACCACCATTGATACCTCTCAAAAGTCGAGCGGAGATTAGTAGAGACATGTAAAACGCCGAAATCCATGGAATAGCGGTGTAAAGTACAAAAGTCGAAGATATCCTGACCTAACCTGACCTAAGCTAACATAACAAAACATAACCTGCTGCTGGCTTCCGCGGAGGGAAGCGGTACATAGCAGAGCACTGTAGATATTAGAAATCCGACAAAAGGCAGTGTATAGCACAAAAGACAAAGAAATCCTTACCAAGCATTCCTAACCTAACCTATCGGAGCGTAACATAACAGAACCTAACGCGCCGAGACCACTATTACTGGCTACAACAGTTCCAAGCAGAACATGTTAGAGCGCAGTAGAGGGCAGATATCCACCGAAAAGCCGTGTATAGCACAAAAGTCTAA
>NW_016950286.1:0-391 GCF_001483705.2 Eufriesea mexicana
GGAAGTATGGATATATGTATGGATGTATGTATGGATGTATGTATGGTTGGATGGATGTATGGACGGATGGATTTAAGTATGTGTGGATGTATGAATGTATGGATGGATGTATGGATGTACGTACGAATGTCTGTATGAATATATCTATGGATGTATGTATGGATTTGTGTATGAATGTATCTATGGATGTACGGATGGATGCATGTATGGATGTGTGTATGAGTTTATATATGGATGTAGTTAAGGATGTATGTATGGATGTATGTATGGATGTATGGATGGACGGATGCATCGACGTTTGGAAGTACGGATGATAGGATTTATGGATGTATTGACGTGTGGATGTATGGATTCATGGATGGATGGTTGTGTGAACGGATGCGTGGATGGA
>NW_016950286.1:412-1550 GCF_001483705.2 Eufriesea mexicana
GATGTCTGTATGTATATATCTATGGATGTATGTATCGATGTGTGTATGGATATATGTATGCTTGTATGGATCTATGTATGTATGTATGTATATATGAGTGTATGTATGAATGTATGGATAGATGGATGCATCGACGGTTGGAAGTACGGATGATACGATTTATGGATGTATGAAAATGTATGGATAGATGGATGCATCGACGTTTGGAAGTACGGATGATACGATTTATGGATGTATGAATGTATGGATGGGTGGTTGTATGGATGGATGGATGTATGGAACGATCAGTGGTTGTATGGTTGGATGGATGTATGGAACGATCGGTGTATGGATGGATGGATGTATGGATTGATAGCCGTATGGATGGATGTATGTATGGATGGTTTGAGGTACGGATGGTCAGATGTACGGATAAATGGATGTACGGAAGAATTGATGTATGGATGGATTAAGGTATGGATGTATGTGTGGCTGGACGTATGGATGTACGAATGTATGGATGTATGGTTGTACGGATGTAAGTATGGATGGATTTACGGATGTGCGTATGTATGTATGTATGGATGGTTGGTTGTATGGATGAATGGATGTATGGGAGGGTTGTTGTATGGATGGAGAGATGTATGAATTGATGGACGTATGGATGAATGAAGGTTTGTATGGATGGATTTTTGGATGAATGGATGCATGAATGTACGGATGTATGAAAGGATGGATGTATGGATGGATAGACGTATGGATCTATGGATGTATGGAAGTATGTGTGTATGGATGTATGTATATATGAATTTAAGGTTGTAAGAATGTATGGATGTATGCATGTATGGATGTATGGATGTATGTATGTATGGACGTATGGATGTAAGGATTTATGCATGTACTGGTGTATGGATATATGGATGGATGGATATATGGATGGATAGATGTATGGAAAGATGTATGTTTGGATGGATGTATGTATGGATGAATGGTTGTGTGGATGGACGGATGTATGGATGGATTGAGGTATGGATGGACGGATGTACGTATGTATGGATGTATGGATGTAAGAATATGTGGATGCACGGAGGCCTTCATGTGTGGATGTGTAGGATGGGTGAATGGACGGAAGAATGGATGTATGTATGGATGCCTGTAT
>NW_016950287.1:0-247 GCF_001483705.2 Eufriesea mexicana
TGACAAGTTGAAGTCTGTACATGCCATTGGATTGAAGGCGTTGGCGACCTACTCACGAAGCTACAACATATTATATATTTTGAATAGACCTATTCCCTGGCAAGTAGATGGCAGTACTTGCCATTGGATTGAAGGCGTTAGGCGATCTATTCACCAAGTTATAGCAGATTAAAGATTTTGAATTGACCTATTTTCTGGCAAGTAGATGTCTCTACTTGCCATTGGATTGAAGGCGGTGGGCTATCTA
>NW_016950288.1:0-547 GCF_001483705.2 Eufriesea mexicana
GCTTCCCTTGTTTCGGGATCAGCACGACCCTCGCACCCTTCCAACATGCCGGGAAGCGACCGGCCGAACAGCCGTCGCTCACGGTTACCCCACGCTTCCAGAGCCAGTGCAAAGGCTCGACCTGGGATGCCGTCCGGTCCGGGGACGGTGCTCCACGCCCCCATCCTAACGACCGCATTGCACATCTCCTCGCGCCAGAACCCCAGCTCGTCGGACCACCCGACCAGTTCCGAACGCACTGCAGCGGGTTGCACCCGAACGACCGCCACCACAGGGAAGAGGGTGTAGAACACCCGCCGCAGGAGTTCGGGGTCCATTCGCTCGGTCACGGGGGGCGCCCATGCCATTAACTTCCAAAATACTAATTTATGGGTGCGTCCCCACGGATCGCTTTCGAGCCTCGAGAGGAGTTCGTCCCATTGCCGAGATTTGGTTCTGCGAATCTCCCTCCTGAGATCGCCCACCGCGGACCGGTACCCGCGACAGTGGCGCGCGATTTCCTCGGCGGACACCGCGCTTCGTCGACGACGCGCCCGAGTATACTGGC
>NW_016950289.1:0-436 GCF_001483705.2 Eufriesea mexicana
AGCCATAGCATTGCAATGGAATCTGACTGAAAAGTTCTATTTTATTGACAATTTCGACTAATATCGTTGTCAGCAAGATATTCTACATAAATAAGGATGAAAGATCCTATTGGTTTGTTATAAGCATTGCATTGCAATATAATCTGACGAAAAAGTCCAATTTTATTGACATTTTCGTCCAATATTGTGGAGAGCAAGCTATTCTGCTTAAATACGGCGGAAAGATTCTATTGGTTTTGCTGTACCCAGTGCATTGCTTTAGAATCTGACTGAAAAGTTCTATTTTAATGACATTTTCGACCACTACCGAGTTGAGGTAACTTTTCTGCACAAATAAGCGTGGAAGATTCCATTTGTTTGTAGTAGACAATAAATTGCATTAGATACAGTCCGGAAAACTCAATCTTATTGACATTTCCGTCTAATATTGTGGTGA
>NW_016950290.1:0-269 GCF_001483705.2 Eufriesea mexicana
TTGCGAGAAAGATATCTCACCACGATATTAGCCGAAAATGTTAATAAAATTGAATTTTCCAACCACATTCTACATGATTGCAGTGTATATATCACGCCAATAGAATCTACCCTGCTTATTTCGGCAAGAAGGATAGCTCACCACGATAATAGTCGAAACTGTCATTAGTATTGAACTTTCCAGCCAGATTCTATATCATTGCAATGGCTATAGCACGCCAAAAGTATCTTTCCTCATTATTTACGCAAGAAAGCTGGCTCACCACGATA
>NW_016950290.1:297-565 GCF_001483705.2 Eufriesea mexicana
TTTGCCAGCCAGATTCTGCAGCATTGCAATGGCTATAGCACGCCAAAAGGATCTTTCCTCCTCACTTATGCAAGGAAGCTGGCTCACCACGATATTAGACGAAAATGACAATAAAATTGAATTTTCCAGCAAGATTCTATAGAAATGCAATGCCTATAGTATGCCAACAGAGTCTTTCCTCCTGATATACTGAAGAATGCTAGCCCACCACCATGTTAGTCGAAAACGTCAATAAAATTGATATTTCCCACCAGATTCTTTGCCATTG
>NW_016950291.1:0-2075 GCF_001483705.2 Eufriesea mexicana
CTCTGGAGATGCAAGGAATAGTGGACTCGGCAAGTTAGTTTGAGCTGGGCTACGTTCGGCTCTTTTACGTTTGGCCATGTTAGGGTAGGGTAGCATTAACTCTTACACTATGCACTGCAATTTTATGGATTCCTGCGCTATAGCCACCTCTAATATGTCCTGCATTGCCTTGAGGGGGCAGCGACGGTGGCCTGGCCACATTAGTATGAGTTACGCTACGTTAGGTTACGTTACGTTTCGTTAAAGTTAGTGTGTCTTTAAATTTGTGCCGTACTCTGCTATTCGGGCGACATCTGCAGTCAGTACTGCTCTGCTATCATCTGCTTGCCAATGGGAAGGCCAGTGATAGTGGCCGCGGCACGTTCGGAAGTGTTACGTCATGCTTGGTTATGTTATGTTAGGTAATTTTCTGTCAGGATGGCTGTGACTTTTATGCTATATTCCGCCATTCGTAGGACTTCCGCGCTCCATAATGCTCTAGTATATTCTACTCGGCTATAGTGACTCCCGGAGTAGTGGTCTCGGCACGATAGGCAGGGTTATGTTACGTTTCGTTATGCTACGTTTGGTTAGGTCGGGATAGAATAGCTTCGACTTTCGTGCTGTACACAGATATTCGGTGAATTCCTGCCCTCTGTGGTTGTTTAATAGCCGTGCTCTGCTCTGGAGATGCCAGAAATAGTGGCCGAGGCACGTTAGGTATAGTTACGTGACGTTTGGTTAGGTTATGTTGGCATGGGTTAGGTTTGGATAGCTATGACCTTTCTGCTGTTCACTCCCATTCCATTGATTCCTGCGCTCCATTCTCCAGTTATACGTTCTGCTTGGCGATGTGGAGGTCAGCAATGTTGGTCTAGGCACGTTAGCTTTTGTTACGTTACGTTTGGCTATGTTGCGCTTGGTTAGGGTAGGATAGGACAAATCGTACGTTTGCGCTGTGCACTGCGATTCGGAAGATTTCGGCGCACTTCGCTGCTCTACTATACTCCACTCGACTCTGCAGAGGCCAGCATTGGGGGTCGCCGACCCATATGCTGTGCTAGTTTACATTTGCATAGGTTAGGATAGGATATGCTTGGGATGGGTGGCTTTGACTTTCGTGCTATACATTGCCGTTCGGTGGATTTCTGCGCTCTACTCTGCTCTGATATGTTCTGCTTGGATCCGGGTAGGCCAGCAATAGGCGACTTGTCTCGTCAGTTTTAGTCGTTCCACGTTTGGTTTGGTTTGGTTAGGCATGGTTTGGTTAGGATGGCAATCACTTTTGCGCTATACACTCCTATTCGGTGGATTTCTGCGCTCTACTTTGATCCATTATTCACTGGTATGCGCTAAGGAGGCCAGAAGTAGTTGCCGCTGCGCAACAGGATCTGTTAAGTTACATTCGTTTAGGTGAAGCTCGTTTGGGTTAGTTCCGGATATCTTTGTCTCTTGTGCTATACACAGCCATTTAATGGACTCTTGCAATCTGCCCTCCTCTAATGGGTTGTACTTGGCTGTGGGGAGGGCAGCAACGGTTTTCTCGGCAGGTCGCGTTGACCTATGGCATGTTTGGTTACCTTACGTTTGGTCAGGCTAGGATAGGTTAGCTTCGTCTTTTGTGCTATACACTGTAATACGGTGGAATTATGAGAAATACTGTGCGCTAATGAGTTCTGTCTGGCGCCGGGTAGACCTGCAATAGTGGCTTCGGCACCTTAGGCTGTGGTAGGTTACGCATGGCTTGGCTTGGTTTTGTTATATTCGGTTAGCATTGCTTCGACTTTTGTGCTATACATTGCTATTTCGGTCAATATCTACGGTCTGCATTGCTCTACTTGCGACTGCATGTCACGGGGGTGGGGGCAGCAAAAGTTGCCGTGGCACGTTTGTTTCAGCTATGCTACGTTTTGTTTGGTTAGGCTAGGATAATTACTATTAGAATGGCTTGGACTTGTGTGCTATATATTGGTTGTCTGTGGATTTCTGCGCTCGACTGAGCTCTAGTACATTCTGCTTCGCTATGTGGAGGTCAGCTATTGTAATCTCGGCAAGTTAGGCTGAGGTACGTTGCGTACACTTATGTTACGTTTGGT
>NW_016950292.1:0-810 GCF_001483705.2 Eufriesea mexicana
CCTGTTATAGCTTGGTGAATAGATCACTTAACGCTTTGAATCCAATGGCAAGTACAGCCATCTGCTTGCCAGAGATTAGGTCTATTCAAAATGTACAACCTGTAATAGAATGGTGAGTAGATGGCATAACGCCTTCAATCCAATGGCAAGTACAGCCATCTACTTGCCAGAGTATAAGCCTATTAAAAACCTGTTAGCTGCCATAGCTTGGTAAATAGAACGCCTGTCGCCTTCAATCCAATGGCATGTACAGCTATCTCCTTCCCAGGGAATAGGTCTATTCAAAGTCTATGACCTGTTATAGCTTGGTGAATAGACCGCATATCGCCTTCAATCCAATGGCAACTACAGCCATCTACTTGCCAGAGAAAAGGTCTATTCAAAATCGATAGCCTGTTATAGCATGGTGAATAGGTCGCTTAACGCTTTCAAGCCAATGGCAAGTACAGCCATCTACTTGCCAGAGAAAAGGTCTATTCAAAATCGATAGCCTGTTATAGCATGGTGAATAGGTCACTTAACGCTTTCAATCCAATGGCAAGTACAGCCAACTATTTGCGAGAGAATTGGACTATTCAAAGTATATAATCTGCTCTAGCTAGGTGAATATGTCGCCTAACGCCTTCAATCCGATAGCAAGTACAGCCATCTATTTGCCAGAGAATTGGTCTTTACTAAATCTATGACCTGTTATAGCTTGGTGAATAGATGACTTAAAGCTTTCAATCCAATGGCAAGTACAGCCATCTATTTGCGAGAGAAATGGTCTATTCAAAATCTATAACCTGTTATAGAATGGTGAGTAGATGG
>NW_016950293.1:0-304 GCF_001483705.2 Eufriesea mexicana
GCGATATTAGTCTAAAATGTCAATAAAATTGAATTTTCCTTCCAGATTCCATAGCGTTGCAATACCTACAGCGCGCCAACAGAATCTTTCCTCCTTACCTGTGCAAGGAATTTAGCTCACCTCGATATCAGTCGAAAATGTCTGTAAAATTGAAATTTCCAGCAAGATTCTGTAGCATTGCAATGACTATAGCACGCCAACAGAATCTTTTCTCCTTATTTATGCTAGAAAGATAGCTCACAACGATATTAGACGAAAATGACAATAAAATTGAATTTTCCATCTGGATGCTATAGCAACGCAA
>NW_016950293.1:340-648 GCF_001483705.2 Eufriesea mexicana
CCTCCTTATTTATGCAATAAAGTTAGCTCACCACGATATTAGTCGAAAATGTCAATAAAATTGAACTTTCCAACCACATTCTATATCATTGCAATTTCTGTAATACGCCAATTGTATCTTTCCCCCTTATTAATGCATGAAAGTTAGCTCACCACGATTCTAGTCGAAAATGTCAGTAAAATTGTAATTTCCATCCACAATCTATATGATTACAATGGCTATAGCACTCAAAAAGCATCTTTCCCCATTACTTATTCAAGAAAGTTAGCTCACCACGATATTAGTCGAAAATGTCAATAAATTTGTAT
>NW_016950294.1:0-535 GCF_001483705.2 Eufriesea mexicana
ACCAGACGCAGACTAACTAAGCTTGAGAAGCAGAGTTTACCACTTTTGGCCTCCCCAGAGCAAAGCAGAACATATTAGGGCACGGAAGCGTGCAAAAATCCGCCGATTAGCAGTATATAGCGCAAAAGCCAAAGCTAGCCCCCCCGTCCAACCAAAAAACCGTAACGAAAGCAAATGTAACCCAGCTCAACCTACCGTGACGCGAACACTACCGCTGACCTCCCCAGAGCCAAACAGATCATATTACGGGAGAGCAGAGGGAAGAAATCCATAGAATCGCAGTGTACAGGAGAATAGTCGAAGCTATCCAAGCATAACAATACCTAACGTAACCTAACCAAACGCAGCCTAACCTAACCTGGTCCAACCTAACCTAACCTAACCTAACATAACATAACCTAACCTAACAAAACCCAAACCAGCATAACCTAACGAAGCGGAGAGTATTTAAACATAACTTGGCACGCCAACTTTTGCTGGGCCCTCCGGGGCCAAGTAGGATTTAGTAGAGCACCGTGGAACGCAGGAAGCTACC
>NW_016950295.1:0-250 GCF_001483705.2 Eufriesea mexicana
AAAATCCAATTTTACTAATATCTTCTTCTAGTATCATGGTGAGTTAACTTCCTTGCATAAATATGGAGGAAAGATACTATTGGCGTGCTGTAGCCATTGCAATGCTATACAATCTTGCTGGAAAATTAAATTTTATTGACATTATCGTCTAATATCGTGGTGCTCTATCTTCGTTGCATAGATAAGAAGGAAAGCTACTATTGGCATGCAAAAGCCATTGCAATGCTATAAAATCCGCATGGGAAATTCA
>NW_016950296.1:0-305 GCF_001483705.2 Eufriesea mexicana
GGCAAGTAGATGGCTATACCTACCATTGGATTGAGAACGTTAGATGATCTATTCATCGAGTCAAAACAGGCTATGAATTTTTGATAGACTTATTCAATGGTATGTAGATGGCTATACCTACCATTGGATTGAGAGCGTTAGGTGATCTATTCATCAAACTATAGCAGGCTACAGATTTTGTATAGACTTATTCTATGGTAAGTTGATGGTTATATTTACCATTGAATTGAGAACGTTAGATGATCTATTAATCAAACTATAGCAGGTTATAGATTTTGAATAGACTTATACTATGGTAAGTAGAT
>NW_016950296.1:343-1381 GCF_001483705.2 Eufriesea mexicana
CATCAAACTATAGCCGGTTATGAATTTCTAATAGACATATTCTATGGTAATTAGATGGCTATACCTACCATTGGATTGAGAACGTTAAGTGATCTATTCATCGAGTTATAACAGGTTATGAATTTTTAATTGACTTGTCCTATAGTAAGTAGATGGCTATACCTATCATTGCATTAAGAACGTTAGGTGATCTATTCATCAAACTATAACAGGTTGTAGATTTTGAATAGACTTATTCTATGTTAAGTAGATGGCTATACCTACCATTGCATTGAGAACGTTAGATGGTCTAGTCATCAAATTGTAGCAGGTTATAGATTTCGCATAGACTTATTCTATGGTAAGTAGATGGCTGTACCTACCATTGGATTGAGAACGTCAGATGATCTATCCATCAAACTATAGCCGGTTATGAATTTCTAATAGACATATTCTATGGTAATTAGATGGCTATACCTACCATTGGGTTGAGGACGATAGGTGATCTATTCATATAACTATAGTATGTTATAGATTTTGAATAGACCGATTCTATGGTAAACAGATGGCTATGTTTACCATTGGATGGAGAACGTTAAATGATCTATTCATCAAACTAGAGCAGGTTATAGATTTCGCATAGACTTATTCTATGGTAAGTAGATGGCTGTACCTACCATTGGATTGAGAACGTTAAGTGATCTATTCATCAAGTTATAACATGTTATGAATTGTTAATAGACTTATTCAATGGTAAGTAGATGGCTATACCTAGTATTGGATTGCGAACGTTAGGTGATCTATTCATGAAACTATAGCAGCTTATAGATTTTGAGCAGACTTATTCTGCGGTAAGTAGATGGCTGTACCTGCCAGTGAATTGAGAACGTTAGGTGATCTATTCATCAAACTAGAGCAGGATATAGATTTTGAATAGACTTATTCTATGGTATGTAGATGGCTATACCTACCATTGGATTGAGAAACTTAGATCTCTCCATCAAACTATACCAGGTTATGAATTTTTAATAGACCTATCCTATGGTAAGTAGATGGCTA
>NW_016950297.1:0-273 GCF_001483705.2 Eufriesea mexicana
TAACAGGTTATAGATTTTGAATAGACCTATCCTCTGGCAAGTAGATGGCTGTACTTACCATTGCATTGAAGGCGTAAGGCGGTCTATTCACCATGATATAACAGGATATAGATTTTGAATAGACCTATTCTCTGGCATGTAGATGGGTGTACTTGCAATTGGATTGAAGGCGTTATGCGATCTAATCACCAAGCTATGACAGCTTATTGCTTTTGAATCGACTGATTCTCTGGCAAGTAGATGGCTGTACTTGCCATTGGATTGAAGGCGTTA
>NW_016950298.1:0-929 GCF_001483705.2 Eufriesea mexicana
ATGACTTGGTGAGGATTGAGTCTTAGAATCAGAAGTTATTTCGGCTGTCGTATGTTTACAAGAAAATATTTTCTTGGGGTGCGGTGTTATCAGTGGTATTACATTCCCTTGTTGTGTGGTGTTGTCGGTGGTACTACAAGGTATTAAATATTGACGTGACAATACAGTATACAGCCAATATAACTGTATTGCAGCCGTTGAATTAGACCGTTCACTGGTGATTTAGATTCCACAGTAGGACCAGAATAATTAATGTATGAATCACTTAAGGATAGAGAAATATACAATTCCCAGGACGGTAGTTTGTACACTCGTCAATGGAGCACTGTAGGCATTGGACCAATTTACTCACTGATGTTGAAAATTCCAAAGCTAGTCTACAGTAATCAATGCATTTTACGGTCATGGCCAGGGATATTTACAGTTTGCAGTACTGTACACTGTACGTCCATCAACAGATCATTCTATCCCCTAGAATAACATGTTCAATGATGATTTAGTACTCATTGCAAATATAGAATGTCAAAAGAAGGACCCATTATCGCTCCAGTCATTAACAATTGTGGAAACAGTAAGGAATGCAGAAATCGTCACATTCCTTTGGGCTCTGGACTAATTTGCTCACTGGTAACTTATGTTTAACAGCAATTCTAGAATAATCATAGGGTAGTACCGTTATGGCTAGAGACATTCGCAATTGGCAGTACGATATTTGATACACTGACGAACGGAGCACTGCAGCCATTGTATTAATTCATTCACTGACGATTTGTGTACCATTGAAATTGTAAAACGGCGTGGGAATAACCCATTATCGCTCGAGACATTAACTACTGACGAAACAGTATTGAGTACAGCCATCATCGCAGTACCTTTGCCGTTGGAATAGTTTGTTCGCATATAATATATGCTTAACAGCAATTGAACAA
>NW_016950299.1:0-597 GCF_001483705.2 Eufriesea mexicana
TCTATTCAAAATATATAATCTGTTATAGCTTGGTGAATAGGTCGCCTAACCCCGCCAGCCAATTGCAAGTACAGTCATCCATTTGCAAGAGAATTGGTCTAAGCAAAATCTATAACCTGTTATAGCTTGGTGAATAGATCACTTAACGCCTTCAATCAAATGGCATGTACAGCCATCTACTTGCCGGAGAATAGGTCTATTCAAAATCTATAACTTGCTATAGAATGGTGAGTAGATGGCATAACGCCTTCAATCGAATGCCAAGTACAGCCATCTACTTGCCAGAGAATAAGTCTATTCAAAACCTATAAGCTGCCATAGCTTGGTGATTAGATCGCCTATCGCCTGCAATCCAATGGCAAGTACAGCCATATACTTGCCAGGGAATAAGTTTATTCAAAATCTATAATCTGTTGTAGCTTGGTGAATAGATCGCCTAACGCCTTCAATCCAATCTCAAGTACTGCCACCTACTTGCCTGGGAATATGTCTATACAAAATCTATAATCTGTTATAGCTTGGTGAATAGATCGCCTATCGCATCAAATCGACTGGCAAGTACAGCCATCTACTTGCCAGAGAATTGGTCTATTCAAA
>NW_016950299.1:635-1008 GCF_001483705.2 Eufriesea mexicana
ATCCAATGGCAAGTACAGCCATCTACTTGCCAGAGAGTAGGACTATTCAATATCTATAATCTGTTATAGCATGGTAAATAGATCGCCTAACGCCTTCAATCCAATGGCAAGTACAGCCATCTACTTGCCAGAGAGTAGGACTATTCAATATCTATAATCTGCTATAGCTTGGTAATTAGATCGCCTGACGCCTTCAATCCAATGGCAAATATGTCCACCTGTTTGCCAGAGAATAGGTCTATTCAAAATCTATAACCTGTTATAGCCTGGTGAATAGATCGTGTATCGCATCCAATCGAATGGCAAGTACAGCCATCTACTTGCCAAAGAATAGGTCTATTCAAGATCTATAATCTGTTATAGCTTGGTGAAT
>NW_016950300.1:0-489 GCF_001483705.2 Eufriesea mexicana
TGTCCTCCTGATAGCTAAGCGGAGCAAACTAGAGCACAGTAGAGCGAAGAAATCAACCGCATTGCAGTGCATATCGCAAAAGACGGAGGCAGCCTGACCAAACATAATCTAACCTAACCTAACCAAACGAAACTTGCCTCGATCACTATTATGTTACATTTGCGTGGTTGGGTTAGGTATAGTTCGATTATGATAGCCATGACCTTCTTCTATACACTGTGTTTCTATGGATTTCTGAACTCTCCTGTCCCCTAATCTATGCTGCTCGGCTCTGGTGATGTCAGCAGTAGTGGCCACGACACGATAGGTTGAGTTAATTTGCTTTTGGCTATGTTACGCTTTGTTATGTTACGACAGTGTAGCCCTGACTTCTTTGCTACGCGCTGCTACTCGAAGAAACGAAGAGTATCAGCTTCCAACTGTGCGCTAATATTTTCTACTGGACTCTAGGGATGCTAGAAATTGTGGTCTCATAACGTTAGGTTGTTT
>NW_016950301.1:0-1034 GCF_001483705.2 Eufriesea mexicana
TAGATTAGGCCATGTTTGGTCAGGATATCTACGGCTTTTGTGCTAGTCACTGCTATGCGGTGCATTTCTGCGCTATACCGAGCTCCGGTAAATTCTGCTAGCCTCTGTGGATGCCAGCAATAGCGGCACCGTCGAGATAGGTTGTGTTAGGCTCCGTTTCTGTGTGTTACGTTTGGCTAGGTTAGTACAGGCAACTTTGACCTTTGTGCCATACACATCTATACGGTGGGTTTCTGTGCTCTACTGGGCTGTGCTATATACTGCTAGGCTATGGGGAGGACAGGAGCAGTGGTCGTGGCACGTTATGTTGGGTTACGCTGCGTTTGATTAGTGTAGGTTAGGACAGGTTATACTATGATATCTGCGGGTTCTGTGCTGTTCACGGCAGCGCGCTAGATTTCAGCGCTCTACTGTACTCTGTCACGGTCTGCTTGGCTCTGACGAGCCTAGCGAGGGTGGTCTGGGCTTGTTAGGTTATGTTATGTTACGTTTGGTTGGGTTAGGTTATGTCAGGCTCGGTAAGGTTATCTGCGTCTATCGTGCCGTACACTGCTATTCGAAGGACTTCTGCACTATTCTGCGTCTATCGTGCCGTACACTGCTATTCGAAGGACTTCTGCACTCGTCTTTGCTCTATTATACTCAGCTTGGACGAGGGGAGCCCGTCAGCAGCCGCGGCACCTTATGTTGATTTCGGCTACGTTTGATTAGTTTATGTTAAGTTATGTTTGGCTAGGATGGCTTCGACTTTCGTACAATACACTATTATCCGGCCGTCTCCTGTGTTCTAATGTGCTCTACTGAATACTGCTTGGCTCTACGGAGCGCGGCAGCAGTGGCCGCGGCACGCTCCGTTGAGTTGTGTTACGTTTGGTTAGGTTATGTTAGGTCAGGTTGTGTTAGGATATCATCCAATTTTGTGCTATTAACTGCAATTCGCAGGATTTTGGCGGACTGAGTGCGATCTACATGTTCCTGTGGAGGACAGCTAATAGCTGTCTCGTCATGTTAAGTTGAGTTAGGTTACGTTTCGT
>NW_016950302.1:0-222 GCF_001483705.2 Eufriesea mexicana
ATATCTTTGTCTTTAGTGCCATAGTCAGCAATAAGGAGGATTTCTCAGCTCTGCAATGCCCTAATGCTTTCAGCAGGGCTCTGGCAAGCCCATCATGTGAGGTCTCGGCACGTTATGATGAGTCGGGCTACGTTCGGCTAGGTTGGGTTAGGCAACGTTTGGTAAGGATAGCTTTAACTTTCATGCTTTACACAGCTATTCGGTGGATTTCTGCGCTCTACT
>NW_016950302.1:2975-7462 GCF_001483705.2 Eufriesea mexicana
GGGGGGGGGGGGGCAGCGACAGTGGTCTCGGCACTCGAGGCTGAGCTATGTTGCGTTTGGTTAGGTTCGGTTATGTCAAGTTCGGTCATGTTACCTTTGACTTTCGTGTAATACACGGCTATTCGGGGGACCTCTGCACTCGACTGTGCTGTACTGTATTTTGCTTGGGCCTGGGGAAAACAGTGTGGGGGTCCTCTCCCACCAACACTTGACGTCGGCTGTGTCAGGTATCCTCTGACGTAGGTAGCTAGAAGGGATGGTTGGAAAAGGAAGGGATGCGTTTCTTTCCGGGCCTGCTATCCGACTCATCAGTAAGGCTTGCTTAGCAGGCTCCGCCTTAGACACTGGGGATACTATCGGAAAGACGGGAAGTTATATATATATATATAGGAAACTGGGAGTTTCCCGAGGTCTTGCGGGAAAGTCCTTGAAGGCGGAATACATTTAGTGGCGAGGGCGAGAATGATGGTCGCTACAACAGTAATAGTCGCGGCACGTTAAGTTGAGTTAGGCCACGGTTGGTTATGTTATGTTAGGTTTTGTTTGGTCATGGTGCCTTCGACTTCTGTGCTATATACTAATATCAGGTGGGTTCCTATGATCTACAGTGCTCTACTGTATTCTGCTTGGCTCTGTGGAGAACGGCAGCAGTGTTCTCGTCACGTAGTATTGGGTCACACTACGTTTGGATAAGCTAGGTTAGGTCAAGCCTGGTCAGGACGTGTCCGACTTTTGCGCTATAAGCTGCAATGCGGTGGATTTATGGGCTCATCTGTACACTATTATGCTCTGCTCGACGCTGTTGAGGCGAGCAATGGTGGCAGTGGCACGTTAGATTGGGTTAGGCTACGTTTTGCAGTGTTAGGTTAGGTTTAGTTTGCAAAGGATAGCTTTGACTTTAGTGCTATGAGCTGCTATCAGCTGGACTTCTGTGACCTACTATGCTCTACTACATTATGCTTCGCTCTGGGGGCCAGGAGCAGTGGCAGTGGCGCGTCATGTTGGGTTATGCTGCGTTTGGTTATGTTACTTTAGGCCAGGTTATGTAAGGATGTCAGCGGCTTTTGTGCCATGCACTGCAATGCGGTGGATTTCTGCGCTCTGCTGTGCTCAAGTATATTCTGCTCGGATTAGGGGAGACCAGCAGCAGTGGTCTCGGCAAGTTATGTTGAGTTATGCTACGTTTGGTCATATTGCGTCTAGTGACGTTAGGATAGGATAGTCCATGCTTTTGTACTGTAGACGGCTATCCGCGGATTTCTGCGCTCTACTGTGCTCTGATATATTCTGCTTGGCTCTGCGGAGGACATCAATAGTGGCCTCGGCGCGTTAGGTTTACGTAGGCTACGTATGCATATGACAACCTTGGCCATGCTAGAACAGAATAGCTTAGGCTTCTGTTCCATTCAATGCTTTTCGTTGGATTTCTGCGCCTTAATGCCCTCTAATATGTTCTGCTTGGCTCTTGGATGGCCTGCAATAGCGGTCCCTTCGCGTTAGGTTGGGTTACGCTCCGTTTGGATGTGTTACGTTCGGCTAGGCCAAGATGGGCTACTTTGGCTTTTGTGCTATTCACTGCTATTCGGTGGATTGCTGCAACCTAATGTCCTCTAATATGCTCTGCATATCTATACCAAGGCCATCAATAGCTGTCGCGGCACGCTACCTTGAGCTAGATTACGTTTGGTTAGGTTAGGTTTAGTCAGGTTAGGTTAGGTTATCTTCGGCTATTGTGCTCTACACTTCTGTTCGGTGGATTTCTGCGCTACACATTGCTCTACTATAGTGGAGGCGTGCAATAGTGTTCGTGGGACTTAACGCTTAGTTACATGACGTTTGATTAGGTTAGGTTAGGTTAAGTTTGGTTATAATAGCTACGACTTTCCAGCTATAAACTGCTATTCGGTGGATTTCAGCTCCCTGATGTCCTCTAAAATGCTCTGCTTGGCACTGCGAAGGCCACCAGCATAGGTTGCGGCATGTTACTGTGAGTCAGACTTCCTTTGGTTAGGTTACGCAGGTTCAGGTTAGCTTATGGTATCTTCGACTATTGTGCTGTACACCGTAATGCGAAGGATTTCTGCGCTCTACTGTTTTGTAGTTCATTCTGCCTGCCTCTACGGAGGCCTAATATAAACTGCTTCGCTCTGGGGAGGGCGGAAGCAGTGGTCGCGGCACGTTATGTTGATTTTAGCTACGACTGCTTCTGTTAGGTTAGGACAGGTTAGGTTGGGATACCTTCGAACCTTACGCTGTTCACTGCTTTGCGGTGTACATCTGCGCGCAACTGCTGTCTAGTACATTCTGCTTTTCTCCGTGGACCCCAGCAATTACTGTCTCGTCAAGTTCGGTTGAGGTATGTTACGCTTGTATATGCTACGTTTGGCTATGTTAGGATAGAATACTGTGGCTTTTGCGCTGTACACTGCTATTCATTGCATTCCTGTGGTCTATGGTGCTCTAATATGCTTTGCTTGGCTCCACGGTGGCCATCAATAGCGGTCAGGGCAAGTTATGGTGTATCAGACTACGTTTGGTTAGTTTAGGCCAGGTAATGTTAGGTTATGAAATCTTTGACCATTGTGCTATACGCAGCAATGGGGTGGATTTCTGCCATCTACTGGTTAGGGTTTCTCTATCTTCTGTGCTGTACACTGCTATCCGGTGGATTTATGCGCTCTACATTGCTCTTCTGTACTCTGCTCGACACAGTGGAGGCGGGCAATAGTGTCCTAGGCACGATAGTGTGTGATAGGTTAAGTTCGGATATGTCACGTTGGTTAGGTTAGGATACGATAGCCATGACTTTTGTGCTATACACCGCTATCCGTTGATTTCTGCGCATTACTGTGCCCTAGTACATTCTGCTTGTCTCTGTGGAGGCCAGCAATACCGGTCTCGTCATGTCAGGTATAGTTATGTTACGTTTGGGTGTGTTATGCTTGGCTAGGTAAGTATAGGCTACTTTGAATTTTGTGCTATACACTGCTATTCGGACAATTTCTGCGCTCTACATTTCTGTACTGTACTTTGCTCGACACTGGGAGGCCAGCAATAGTGTTTGCTGCACGTTATTTCTAGTCAGGTTATTTTTGGTTAGGTTGGGTGATGCTAAGTTTGGTTATGTTAGCTTCGTCTTTCGTGCTATACACTGTTATCCGGTGGATTCCTGTGACCTGCAGTGCTCTAGTATATTCAGCTTTGCTCATGGAATGCCAGCAGCAGTGGTCGCGGCACAATATGTTGAGATGTGCTACGATTGATTAGGTTACGTTTGGTCGGGTGTGGTTCGGATAATTTCGACTTTATGTCCATACACTGCAATGCTTTGTATTTCTGCGCCCTACTGTGCTGTAGTGTAATCTACTTGGCTCTTGTCGGGCAGCAGTATTGGTCTCGGCACGCTAGGTTGTGTTTGGCTACAATTGCTTATGTTACGTTTGGCTAGCTTAGTACACTATAGCCACGAATCTTGTGCAATAAACTGCTATTCGGTGGAATTCGGCCTTCTGGTGAGCCCTAATATGTTCTGCTTGGCTCCAGGGAGGCCAGAAGTATTGGTCTCGACACGCTATGTTGGGTTACACTACGTTTGGGTAGGCTAGGCGAGGTTATGTTCGTTTAGGAGAGCTTTGACTTTCGTGACATAGACTGCAATTCGGTGTGTTTATGTGATCTAATGCGCTCTACTATATTTTACTTGGCACAGTGGAGGCGGGAAGTAGTGGTCGCGACGCGTGATGTTGAGTTATGCTACATTTGATTGGGTTAGGCTAGGTCCGGTTAGGTTAAGATACCATTGACTTTTGCGCTATTCACTTCAATGCGGTGGATCTCTGCCCACTGCTGTGCTCTGCTACATTCTGCTCGACTCTGTGGAGGACAACAATGGCGGTATCGTCATGTTATATTAAGTTAGGTTGCGTTTTGTTATGTTACGTTTGGCTTTGTTGGGACAGGCTACTGTCACTTTCGTGAGGTGCACTTCTATTCGGAGGGTTTCTGCGCTCCTCTGTGCTCTACTATACACTGCTTGGCACTGGGAATGCCAGCAATATTGGTCTTGGCACGTTAAGATGAGTTAGGTTACGTTTCGTTATGTTACGCTTCTTTGGGTTAGGTATGGACAGATTTGGCTTTCGCGGTATATGCTGATATTCAGTAGATTTCTAAGATCTACTGTGCTCTTGGATGTTCCGGTTGGCTCAGGAGCAACTAGTAACAGTGGCCTCGGCACGATAGCTTGCGATATGTTACGTTTGGCTAGGTTATGTTATCTCTGGCTAGGTTTGGATATCATCGCCTTTTCTGCTATACACTGCGGCTCTACGGATTTCTGCGCTCTACTCTTCAATGTTCTGCTCTGACTGGCTATGTGGATACCAGCTCTGCTATTCGCATAATTTCTGCGCTTTAATGTGCCATAATATGCTCCGATTGGATCTGTGGTGGCCAGTAATTGTGGTCTTGGCGCGTTAGTTGTATTT
>NW_016950303.1:0-340 GCF_001483705.2 Eufriesea mexicana
TATGGGCCCAGTGTCCCCTCGCGGCAGCGAGAAAGGCCGTTGATTGGGGGCGGATCCGCGTCAGCTGGACTTCGGCCCGTGACGTAGCCTTGGAGGCACGGCGCCTCCAGTGCTACGGCTGCCTTGCGTTCGGTCACACAAGGAACGGATGCTCCATGGCGGTGGACCGGAGCGACACCTGTTTCAGGTGTTGCGCGGCGGGCAACCGTGCCGGTGGGTGTAGTGCGCCTGCAACCATGTGCCCGGTTTGCGCTGGTCTCGGCCGCCCCTCCAACCATCGGCTGGGCAGCAAGTCGTGGTGCCCGCCAAAGGCATACCGCGCGGCTCGCCAGGCGCCTGC
>NW_016950304.1:0-473 GCF_001483705.2 Eufriesea mexicana
AGCCATTGCTATGCTACAGAATCTGGCTGGAAAATGTAATTTAATTGACATATTCGACTAATATCGTCGTGATCTCACTTTCTTGCATAAATAAGGAGGAAAGATACTATTGCCGTGCAATAGCCATTACAATGCTATAGAATATGCCTCGAAAATTCAACTTTATTGACATTTTCGACTAATATCGTCGTGATCTCACTTTCTTGCATAAATAAGGAGGAAAGATACTATTGCCGTGCAATAGCCATTACAATGCTATAGAATATGCCTCGAAAATTCAACTTTATTGACATTTTCGACTAATATCGTCGTGATCTCACTTTCTTGCATAAATAAGGAGGAAAGATTCTATCGGCACGCTATACCCATTACAATGCTATAAAATCTGCCTTGAAAACTCAATTTCATTAACATTTTCGACTAATATTGTGGTGAGCTGGCATCCTTGCATGTGTAAGGAGGAAAGATTCTAC
>NW_016950305.1:0-218 GCF_001483705.2 Eufriesea mexicana
TCTATAGCATTGCGACCATTATAGCACGCCAATTTAATCTTTCCTCCGTATTATACAATAAGATTGGCCCACCACGGTATTAGTCGAAAATGTCAATAAAACTGAACCTTCTAGACAGGTTCTACAGCATTGCAATCGCTATATCACGCCAAGAGGGTCTTTCCTGCTTACATACGCAAGGAAGTTAGCTCACCACGTTATTAGTCGATAGTGTCAAT
>NW_016950306.1:0-673 GCF_001483705.2 Eufriesea mexicana
ACGGATCTACGGATGTATGTATATACGGATGTACATATGTATGGATGTATGGATGGATGGATGGATGTATGGATGCGTGTAAAGATGGGCGAGTGTACGGATGTGTCTATGGTTGGTTGTATGGCTGTATGTATGGATGTATGTACGGTTGTATCAATGCATGTACGTATGGGTGAGTGTATGTGTTTATGTATGGATTTATGGATGTGTGTATGGGAGTATGTATGGTTGTGTGGATGTACGTATGGATGTATGTATGAGATGTATGTATGGATGGATGGCTGTAAGGTTGGACGGATTTGTGGATGTACCGATGTGTGAATGTATGGATGTGTGAACGTATGGATGTACGGATGCCTTTATGTATGGGTGTATATATGTATGGATGTTTGGATGGGTAGGTGTGGGGATCGGTGGATGTATGGATGGGTCCCTGAGTGGATGGATTGGTGTATGGATGGGTGGATGTTTGGATGGATGGATGTACGGAAGAACGGATGTATGTGCGGATGTATGTATGGATGGATGGCTGTATGGATGGTTGGAAGTGAGGATGGATTGAGGTACGGATTGACGAATGTACGGAAGTATGGATGTATGGTTTTACATTTGTACGGATATATGGATGGATGGATGTATCGAATGATGGAGGTAAGAATGGACGGGTTTATGG
>NW_016950307.1:0-827 GCF_001483705.2 Eufriesea mexicana
CATACATCCGTACATATATACATCCATACATACATACATACGTATATCCGTCCATCCATACCTTAATCCATCCATCCATCCATCCATCCACACAACCATTCATCCAAACATTCATCCATTCATACATCCATCTTTCCACACATCCATCCATCCATACATCCACCCATCCACACATCCATCGTACCATACATCCATCCATCCATACCAGCACCCTTCCATACATCCATAACATCTATCCACCGATACATCAATCCATCCATACATTCAAACATCCATCCATCCATACATCCATCCATTCATACATACATACATACATCCATGCGTTCATACATACTTACAACCACACATCCATACATCCGTCCATCCGTCCAGCCGCATATCCGTCCAACCACACATCCATACATCCATCCATCCACACAACTATTCATCCAAACGTTCATCAATTCATACATCCATCTTTCCACACATCCATCTATCCATACATCCACCCATCCACACATCCATCGTACCATACATCCATCCATCCATTCCAGCACCCTTCCATACATCCATCGATCCGTACATCTATCCACCGATACATCAATCCATCCATACATTCAAACATCCATCCATCCATACCTCCATCCATTCATACATACATACATACATCCATGCGTCCATACATACATACAACCACACATCCATACATCCGTCCATCCGTCCAGCCGCATATCCGACCAACCACACATCCATACACACATACATCCACACATCCTTAAATCCATCCGTCCACACGTCCATCCATCCACCCGTCCATACATCCACACTTCCATACGTCCATATATCCA
>NW_016950308.1:0-260 GCF_001483705.2 Eufriesea mexicana
TGGATGGATGGCTGTATGGATGGATGGATGTATAGATGTATGTATGGATGTATGGATGTATGGGTGTATGGAAGTTTGTACGTATGGATGTGCGAATGTATGTATGTACGGATGTATGGATGTATGGATGTTTATACGTATGGATGTATGGATGGATGGATGTTTGAGTGGATGGATGTATGGATGTATGTATGGATGTATCGATGGATGGCTTTATGGATGTGTGGATGTATGGATGGGTGCTAGTATGGATGGATGGG
>NW_016950309.1:0-508 GCF_001483705.2 Eufriesea mexicana
CAGTGTATAGTAGAGCAACTTGGAGAGCAGGAATACACCGATTAGCAGTGCATAGAACAAAAGGTAAAGCTACCCGCTCCTAACATAGCAAAACTTGTCATGACCATGCACAGCTAAACACAGCCTAACGATCCGCGACCAATTCTTCTGGCCTCCACATCTACAAGCAGAGGATATTAGATCACAACAAAGCGCAGAATTCCACCGAATAGAAGCGTATAGCACAATAGTCAAAGGTATCCTAACCAAGCCGAGCCTAACGCAACCTTACCAAACGTAGAATAGCAAAACCTAACGAGCCGAGACCTCTATTCCTGGCATTGACAGAGCCCAGCAGAACATATTACGACACAATAGAGGACAGAAATCCACCGAACAGCAGCGTATAGCACAAAGGCAGAAGGCATTCCAGCCAGACGTGACCTAACCCTATACGACCAAGCGGAATACAACTAATCCCATGTAGCCACGACCGCCATTGCTGGCCTTCCGTGGACGAGTAGAGTAT
>NW_016950310.1:0-507 GCF_001483705.2 Eufriesea mexicana
CCAGGGCCATGCAGAACATATTAGAGGACAGTAGGGCGCAGGCATCAATAGAATCACAGCGTAAAGCAGAAAAGTTAATGCCATCTCAACCTTACCCATGCTAACATAAACTAACCAAACGTAACGTAACTCAACCTAACACGCCGCAGCCACTATTTCTGACCTCCAAAGGGCAAAGCAGGTTAGGGCAAAGCACAGTAGACGACGGGAGTCCACCGAGTAACTGTGTATAGCATGAAAGTCGAAGCTACCCTAACCAAACTTAGCCTAACGTAGAATAACCGAACATAGCCTAACAGAACTTAACGTGCCACGACCACTATTGCTCGCATCCCGAGAGCCGAGAACGGTTTAGTGTAGCAATGTATATCGCAGAATTCCGATATTCCGCCGAATAGCCGTGTTAAGAAAAGAAGTAAATCATAAGCTATCCTTAACTAATCGAAGGTAACATAAGCGAAAGTAACGTAACCCAATCTGACGTGTCGAGACCGCTATTGCTGGCCT
>NW_016950311.1:0-1283 GCF_001483705.2 Eufriesea mexicana
CATACATTCTTCCATGCATCCATACATCCATCCATCCATACATCCATCCAACCATACATTCGTTAGTACATAAATCCGTACACACATCCATCCATCCATATACCCATCGATCCATTAATCCACACATTCACCCATCCATACATCCAAACATTCGTACATCCATCCATCCATACATCCACCCATCCATACATACGTCCGTACATACATTCATACATACATGCATACATCCATCTATCCATACATACATGCATTCATACATCCATTCATCCATACACCCATCCATCCGTACATCCGTCCATCAATACCACAATCCATCCATACATTCATCCATCCATACAACCATTCATCCATGCATACATACATCCATACATCCATCTTTCCATACATCCATCCATCCATACCCATCCATACATACATCGAACCTCACATCCATCCATCCATACGAGCACGCATACATACATCCATGGATCCATGCTCCTATCCATCCATACATCCATCCATCCATTCATTCATGCATACACATCCATAAATCCATCCATACATTCATCCATCCATTCATACAGCCATCCATCCATACATACGTCCATCCGTACATCCATCCTTCCATACGCACATCCATCCACACGTCCGCATATCCATTCACACATCGATCCATACAGCCATACATACATACAGCCATTGATCCATACAATCACTCATCCATACATCCGTACATTCATAAATCCATACATCCATAAATCCATCCATCCACACCTCCATCCATCCATTGATCCAACGATCCATACGTGCATGCACATATACATTCATTCATTCTTACATGCATTCAACCATCCATACATACATACATCCACCTTACCGTCCATCCATCCATACATCCATACATACATCAATACATACATCCGTACATTCATCCATACATCCACACATACATGCATCCATACATACGCCATTCCATCCAACCATGCATCCTGACTTCCATCCATCCTCTCACCCACTCTTCACTTCAACCACCGAACCATTCATCCAATCCATACATCCATACATTCATCCATCCACACATCATCCCATCCATACATCCATCAATCCATACAGCCATCCATCCATACATCCATCCATCCATCCATCCATCCATCCTTCCATACATCCATCCATCCATACATCCGCACATCCATACATGCACCCATCCATACGTCCATCGATCCATAAGTCTATCCACTCGTATCCATGTATACATCCATACATTCACACGTCCATACATGCATTAGCCAGACCTTTCGTACTTC
>NW_016950312.1:0-1657 GCF_001483705.2 Eufriesea mexicana
TTAGCTCCCCACGATACTAGTCGTAAATGTCAATAAAATTGAATTTTCCAGCCAGATTCTACAACATTGCGATGGCTATAGCAAGCCAAAAGTATCTTTCCTCTTTACCTATGCAAGGAAGTTTGCTCACCACGATATTAGTCGAAAATGTCAATAAAATTGAGTTTTTGCAGCAAGATTCTTTAGCATTGCAATGCCTGTAGCACGCCAACATTATCTTCCCTCCTTATTTATGCAAGAAAGAAAGCTGACCAAGATGTTAGCCGAAAATGACAATAAAATTATATTTTCCAGCCTGATTCTGTAGCATTGCAGTGGCTATAGCACGCGAATAGAATCTTTCCTTCATATTTATGCAACAAAGGTAGCTCACTACGATATTAGTCGAAAATGTCAGTAAAAATGTATTTTCCAGCCAGATTCCAGAGCATTGCAATGGCTATAGCACATAGCAATCCAAAAGGATATTTCCCCCTTACTTATGCAAGGAAGTTAGCTTACCACGATATTAGTCGAAAATGTCACTAAAATTGTATTTCCCAGCCAGATTCCAGGCTATTGCAATGGATATAGCACGCCAATTGAACCTTTTCTCCTTATTTATGCAGGAAAGATAGCTCACCATGATATTAATCAAAAATGGCAATAAAATTGAACTTTCCTGGCAGATTCTATAGCGTTGCAATGGCTATATCACGCCAATGGAATCTTTCCTCCTCATTTATGCAAGAAAGTTAGCTCACCACGGTATAAGCCGAAAATGTCAATAAAGTTGAATTTTCCTGCTAGATTCTATAGCATTGCTATGGCTATAGAACGTCAATATAATCTTTCCTCCTTATTTACGCAAGGAAGGTAGCTCACCACGGTATTAGCCGAAAATGTCAGTAAAATTGAATTTTCCGTCCAGATTTCAGAGCATTGCAATGGCTATAGCACGCCAATAGAACCTTTCCTCCTTATTTATGCAAGAAAGTTAGCTCACTATGGTATTAGTCGAAGATGTCAATAACATTGCATTTTCCAGCCAGATTCTATAGCATTGCAATGGTTATAGCACGCCAATTGAATCTCTCATCCTTATTTATGCAAGAATGTTAGCTCACCACGATATCAGTCGAAAATGTCAGTACAATTGTATTTTCCATGCAGATTCCAAATCATTGCAATGGCTATAGCACGCCAAGAGAAACCTTCCACCTTATTTATGAAAGAGAGTTAGCTCACCATGTTATTAGTCAAAAATGTCTATAAAATTGAACATACCAGGCAGATTCTACAGCAGTGCATGGCTACAACAATCCAAAAGGATATTTCCTCCTTGCTTATGCAAGAAAGTTAGCTCACCACGATATTAGCCGAAAATGTCAATAAAATTGAATATTCCAGGAAGATTATAAAGCACTGCTATTCCTCTAGCACTCCAACAGAATCTTACCTCCTTACTTATGTAAGAAAGTTAGCTCACAGCGATATTAGTCGATAATGTCAATAATATAGACTTTCCCATCCAGATTCTATAGCATTGCAATGGCAATACCACGCCAAAAGGACCTTTCAACCTTATTTATGCAAGAAAGTAACCTCACCAAGGTGTTAGTCGAAAATGTCAATAAAATTATGCTTTCCAGCCAGATTCTACAGCATTGCAATGGAT
>NW_016950313.1:0-1782 GCF_001483705.2 Eufriesea mexicana
TTGATGGATTTTTGCGTTCTTCTGTGCTCAAGTAAGTAATGCTTGGGCCTGTGATGTCCAGCAATAGCCGACGCCGCGTGTCACGTTATGTTAATCTACGTTTCGTGATGTTATGTTGGTTTGGGTTATGTCTGGATAGCCTTGACTGTTCTGCTATACACTGCGTTTCTATGGACTTCTGCGCTCTATCATGCATTTCTTGGCTCTGGGGAGGCCAGCAATACTGGTCGCGTAAAGTCAGGTTGAGTTGGATTGTATTTGGTAAGGTTAGATTAGGTTGGCTGAGGTTAGAGTGGGTTTGACTTCTGCGCCCAACACTGCTATATTGCGGACTCCTGCGCTCTACTGTGATCTATCATATTCTGCTTTTCCATGGGTACGCCTGCAACAGTGGTCGCGGCACGTTAGGTTGAGCAATGTTACGTTTGGTTAGGTTAGGTTAGATTAGGTTCGGTCAAAATATCCTTGACTTCTGTGATATAAACTGCAGTGATGTTGATTTCTGATCACCATCGTGCCCGAGTATATTCTGCTTGGCACTGCGGAGGCCGGCACTAGTAGGCTCGGCATGTTAGTTTTAGTTATGCTACGTTTGCTTATGATACGTTTGGTTATGTCGGGGAAGGGTAGCTTAGGCTTTTGGGTTATGCACTGCTATTCGGTCTATTTCTGTGCTCTGCAGTGCTGTAATGTGCTCTGGTGGGCTCTAGGCAGGCCAGCAATAGTTGTGTCTGCAGGCGAGTTTGAGCTATGCTGCATTTGGTCAGGTTAGGTTGGTTTGTGTCAGGCTGGGATAGCTTTGACTTTTCTGCTATACACTGTCGTTGTGTGGACCTCCGCGCTCTACTCTCCTCTAATATGATCTCCGTGGCGATGGACAGGACAGCAATAGATGTCTTTAATCGTTTCGTTGGATTAGGGTGCGTTTGGTTATGTTACGTCTATTCGGATTAGGAGAGGATAGCATGGACTTATGTGCTATATAATGTTCGTCGCAGAACTTCTGCGATATTCGGTGCTGTAATATGCTCTCCTTGGCTATGGGGAGGCCAGCAGTAGTGGTCCCGGCCAGTTAGTTGGTGTTAGGTTACGTTTGGTTGCGTTACGATTGGTTGGGTTAGGAATAGCTAGCTATGGCTTCTGCGGTATACCAGCTATTCAGCGGATTTCTGCACAACACTGCACCCTAATATGTTCAGCTTGGCTCTGGGAGGGCCAGCAAAAGTGGTATCGGCACGTTACATTGAGATAGGCTACACACGGTTAGATTAGGTTAGGACAGGATGGGTTAGGATATATACGGCTTTTGTGCTATAAATTGCAATGCCGTGGATTTCTGCGCTGTGCTATGCTGCATTATATTCTGCTTGGCATTGGAGCTGCCAGAAATTGTAGTCTCGCTACGTTAGTTTGAGGAAGGTTAAGATTCGTTGGAATAGGCTAGGAAGGTCTGGTTAGGATTTCTTTACCTTTTTTGCTATACACGGTCATTCGGAGGAATGACGCCTTCGGCATTGCTATACTACATTCAAACCGACTCTGGGGATGCAAGCAGTAGTGGTCATGGCAAGGTAGGTTGTTTTAGGCTACCATTGCTTGTGACCGGCTTGGGTATGCCAGGACAGCGAACCGTAGCCGCTTGTGCCGTACACTGCTATTCGGTGGACTTCAGCGATCTACTCTGCTCTAATATGGTCTGCTTGGCTCTGCAGTGACCAGTAGTAGTGGTCTCTGCAAGCCATGTTGAGTTACGTTACGTTGTGGTAGGGTAGGTTAGGAAGG
>NW_016950313.1:4190-5786 GCF_001483705.2 Eufriesea mexicana
CCGCATTGCGCAAGGCGCTGCCGGCGGACCTCGAGGGGGAGTGCTCCGCCTTCGCAGGTGCCTTCAGCGTCACGGGCGGCGGCGAAACGTCGTCTTCATGGGTATCCACCGCGAAGACGGCGAAGCGGCCGCGGAGGTCGGTGTTGGATGAATACGACCCATTCGAAGGTATGGACTGTATTGATCTGGCCCCGAAACCCACGAGCATAAGCCGGGCGAAGGCGACCCTCCCCACACGGGAGGAGCTCGCCAGAGTGCACCGACCGCTGTCTGTTGTGGAACTGCCTGCCGTTATATCCGAGAATTGAGCGAGGATAGAGACGATGGCAGACAAGAGCAAAAACCTTCACGGCCCATACGTTCGCGCCATCCGTATGTGCGCCAGGGTGGTGGATTCGGCCGGCTGGGAGATGAGTCTCCAAGTAACAGCCGGACGTGCCCAGGAGACGATGGCGGAGAGGGTCCGCGTGCTGATGACGGAGATCGCCTGTCTGCGGATGAAGGACGTCTCCCAGGAGGCGGTTATAGCTGACATGCTGTAGAGCGATGCCTCCCAGCAGGCGCTGATCGCCTCCTTGCGCGCGGAGCTGGATCTGGAGCGGTAGCGGGTAACCGTCGACCCCTCGCCCGCTCGAAATGTGCGTGCGTCCTCGGGCGCCGGAGCAGCGGCACCGGCGCCTGAGTTCGGAATGGAGGCTGCCTTCGCGGCACTCAGTTTCCGAAACGTCGAAAAGTTCGAGGAGCTCGTTCGTACGCTCCCCGTGGCGGCCGGGCGGCATGCGCCTGCCCGAGCGCCGGAGCAAGCGAGCTCCAACGCCAGCCTGCGAGTGCGGCCTGTACTGGTGGCCTCGGCGGACTCTGTCGCGGGCGCTTCCCGTGACTGGCCCGCTGACGCCCAGGCGAAGGACCCGGTCGCGGCCCCGGTCGTATCCGGGAAGTACGCAGAGGCCAGCTGGTCTCTAGTCATCGGTAGGCGCGAGAAGCGAGCGCAGCGGCAGGCGGCCGCTGCCCCGCAACTGCCGCGAGTGTGTCCTCCAGTGCGCCGAAGGGAGCCGTCGGTAAGGCGGGGCGCCGCTCCTCGTGGATGAGCTCCGGCCGCGCGCCTCCCGCGACCGCCGCGAACACCGGAACGATGCACGGTCACGATAAGGAGAAGAGCGGCGGTAAGCCGGGCCCCATTCTTAAGCGGCCGCCGCATAGGGCCGCCGTCGCGGTTTGGGTACCCGTGGGGTCGAGCCTCTCTTGCGCGGAGGCCATCTCCGTTGCAAGGGGAAAGATAAATCTCGCCGACGTCGGGATCGACGACTTGCGCCCCCGTCGGGCCGCTTCCTGCGTTCTCCACCTGGAGGTCGGCGGACCCGAGGGCGCACAGCGAGCCGCCGCCCCCGCCGAGCGAATGAGCGAAACCTTGGAGGAATCCGGCGTGAGGGTTACGGTTCCTACCGAAATAGCGGAGCTGAGGGTGACAGGGCTCGACGACTCTGCAACCCCCGCGATGTGGCCGCTGCCCTGGATTGCGTCGGTGATTACACAGAGTCGGAAGTAAGAACCGGAGTGATCCGGTCTTCCGCTTCGGAGCTGGTCTATGTATGGGCC
>NW_016950314.1:0-1150 GCF_001483705.2 Eufriesea mexicana
TCAATCCACCCATACATATATCCATCCATACATCCATCCACCGATGCGTCCATCCATTCATACGTTCATTCATAAATCAATACATACATCCACTCATATGTCCATACATACATCCATACATACATACATACAAACATCCATACCTACATCCATGCATACATGCATGCATACATCCATACATACATCTACACATACATCCATACATACATCCATCCGTACATCCACACATTCATCCATACACACATCCATACATACATCCATGTGTATATCCATACATACATCCGTACATACATCCATACATCCATCCATACATCCATCCATACATGCACCTACACATACGACCTTCCATCCATCCATGCATCCGACCTTCCACCCATTCATTCACCCACTCTTCAGTTCATCCACCCATCCATTCATCCACCCGCACACCCATACAGACATACATCTATCCCTCCATACTTCCATCCATCCATACATACGTCCGTACATACATTCATACATAGACCCATACATCCATCTTTTCATACATACATGCATTCATACATGCATCCATGGATGCAACCATTCATATACACATTCATACATCCATACATCCGTTCATACATACATTCGTACATCCATATATACATACATCCATCCATCCACACCTCCATCCACCCATACATGCGTACATCCATACATTCTTACATATGTACATCCATTCATTCGTAGATCCATACATACATCCATCCACCATTCCATCCATCCATGCATACATCCATACATACATCAATACATCCATCCATCCATCCATACATCCATACATCCGTACATCAATAAATTCGTACATCCATACATAAATACATCCATACATCCATACATTCATACATCCATACATGCATAAATCGATCCATCCACACCTCCATCCATCCATAGATCCAACGTTCCATATGTCCATGCATATATACATCCATTCATTCATACATCCATTCAACCATCCATACATAAATCCAACCAGCATTCTATCCGTCCATCAATACATCCATACATACTTCAATACATACATCCGTACATACATCCGTACATCCATCAATACATCCATCAATCCATACAAGCACTCATCCATACATCCATCCATAAATACATCCATCCAACCATACATACTTCCGTA
>NW_016950315.1:0-752 GCF_001483705.2 Eufriesea mexicana
CATACATCCATTCGTTCATCCATCCGCACATCCACCCATCCATACATCAACCAATCCATACATTCATACATCCATACATATGTCCATACGTACGTCCATATATACATCCGTACATACATCCGTACATACGTCCATACATTCATCAATACATACATCCATGCATACATCCTAACATACGCCCTTGCATAAAACCATCCATACACCCATACATACATCCGTCCATACATCCATACATACACGCATTCATAACTGTATTCTTACATCCACCTATACACCCATACATAACCATCCGTACATCCATCCATTCAGCCATACAGACATCTATTTATATATACGTCTATCCACACATCCACGCGTCGATACATCCATCCATCCATTCATCCATACATCCATACATGCATCTTACATACATCCATACATACATCCATGCATTCATGAAAACACACAACCATACGTACATCCATATATTCATCCATCCCAAACTCCATCCGTCCACACATCCATATACACATCCATACATACATCGATACATACATCCCCAAATACATCCATATACACATATATACGTAAGTTCATACTTAGACGCACACACACATTCGTCTATACATGGGTGCATTCAGACATCCATCCATCCATGCGTCGGAACATCCGTAAATCCGCACGCTCATACACACATCCACCCAAAGGTACATCCATCCATACGTCCACACATCCATCCATACATTCATCCTCACATCCATCCATATATCCAT
>NW_016950316.1:0-518 GCF_001483705.2 Eufriesea mexicana
CATAAATAAGGAGGAAGGATTCTACTGGCGTGCTATAGGCTTTGCAATGCTATTGAATCTTGCGGGAAAGTTCAATTTTATTGACATTTTCGGCTAATATCGTAGTGAGAAAACTTTCTCGCATATATAAGTAGGATAGATTCTATTGACGTGCTATAGGCATTGCAATGGTATGGAATGTGCCTGGCAGATTCAATTTTATTGACATTTTCGACTTATATCGAGATGAGCTGGCTTTCTTGCATATACAAGGAGGAAAGATTCTATTGGCAAGCTATAACCATCGCAATGATATAGAATCTGGCCGGTAAGTTCAATTTCATTGACATTTTCGAATAATATTGTGGTGCGCTGCCTTTCTTGCAGAAATAAGGAGGAAAGATACTTTTGGCGTGCTACAACCATTGCAATGATAAATAGTATGTGCCTGGCTGATTCAATTTCATTGACCTTTCCGACAAATATCGTGGTGAGCTAACTTTCTTGCATAAACAAGGAGGAACGATTATATTGGCAAG
>NW_016950317.1:0-858 GCF_001483705.2 Eufriesea mexicana
ACACAACTATTGCTGGATTCCCCAGAGCCAAGCACAATATACTAGAGTACACCAGAGCGCAGAAGGCTTCCAAAGAGCATCGAATTGCACTAACCTCAAAGAATTCCTAACCCTATCCCTCACAACCTAACCAAACCAAGCGCAGCCTAATTCAACGAAACGTGCCGAGACCAGTATTGCTGGACACCAAAGAGACAAGCTGAGTATACTGGAGGAGCGTAGAGTCAGTAAGCCATAGAATCGCAGTGTATTACGGAAAAGTCGAAGCTATACAAACCTAGCCATAGAAGCATATCGTAACCAAATGTAGCATATCCCGAACTAACTTGGCGAGACCACTATTAGTGGCCTCTACAGAGCAAAGCAGGGGATGCTAGAGAAGGATGCTAGAGAGCAGATATCGAACACTTTTCTGTGTACAGCACACGTGTCAAAGACAACCTATCATAACTCAAACAAATCACACGAACACAAGTTTGACATAACTCTACCTAACGCGCCGCGGCCACAGTTTCCGTCCTCTCCAGAGAAACGCGGAGCAAACTAGATCACAGCAGAGCGCAGAAATCCACTGCACGTCAGCGTATAGAACGACAGCCAAGGCTAGCCATACCGAACTAAACCCAACCTAAACTAACCAAACATGTCACATCCTAACGTGCGGAGAACAATATTGCTAGCATTCCCATGTGCAAGCATAATATAGTAGAGGCCAGTAATGTGCGGAAACGCTCGGATTGCAGTGTATAGCACGAAGGTCTAAATTAACCTGACCGAGCTTCACCTAAACTAACATAACCAAACGCAACCTAACCCAACCTAACGTGGCGAGACCAATATTGCTGACCTCCCGGAGCA
>NW_016950318.1:0-444 GCF_001483705.2 Eufriesea mexicana
TGTGTTCTGCTTCGCTCTGTGGAGGCCAGCAATAGAGGTGGTTGCACGTTTGGTTGAGATAGGGTGCGCTTGGTTCGATTAGGGTAGGACATGTTTGGTAAGAATGCCTCCGAAGTTTGTGCTACGCAATGCTATTCGGCAGATTTCTACGCTCTGCTGTCCCTAGTACATTCTGCTTCGCCGTGGAGTGTCCAGCAATAGTGGTCGCGGAACGTAATATTGAGTTATGCTATGTTCGCCTAGGTCCTGTTTGTTTGGGTTACGCTTGGGTACCTTTGACGTTTCTGATACACACCGCGGTTCCATGGATTTCTGCGTTCTCCTATCCACTAGTATGTTCTGCTTGGCTCTGTGGATGCCAGCAATCGTGCTTGCGGCACTCTAGGTTGTGTTGGGTTGCGTTTGGTGATTCTACGATTGGCTATGTTAGGAAGAGATTGCTTT
>NW_016950319.1:0-1525 GCF_001483705.2 Eufriesea mexicana
CGTTTTCAAGTCTGTATCGCAATCTTCACTTATATTGACCTTTACGATATCATTAGCAAGATTATTTGTATCATCTTCTTCCTCGACTATATTGTACTCGAGATCTAGTTCTTGCATATAGTCATCGCTATCACTACTGTCAAAGTCCTTATTTATTTCGCGCCTTTCACTCGTTGTAAATATTTAGAGGTTGACAGGTATACAATTTTCAAATTCTGAGCAGATTGATATAAGTTTGGAAAGTAAACTAGTTCGGTAAGAGCATCGATAACGTGTGCATGACATCTATTGATTTGAACATGAAAGAATGTCGAGTGGGGCTCGATAAAGGAGCTCCTGAGATAAAAATTGATGTCGAGTTATACTCGACATAGCAGTGCAAAGGGTTAACTTTATTTCTGATTCCTGGGAACCAGTAAACACTAGTTATCGCACCTCCGTTACCTTCTCGGTATTTACTACGTGCCCCGAGTCATCGTAACACGACCTAATTATATTTGATTTCAAACATTCTGGAACGTAGAATAATAATTTTTTAATTTTACTTTTTTACCCAAATAGCATACTTTTTTGATTAAGTCCATTTCTTAGTTTGAAGAATTTAGCTTCCGATTTTTTTTTCTTTTTCTTTAATGTTACAAATCTTTGTCTTATTTACTTACATCTCTGTTTATTTACTTAAAGCATCGACCTGATTCATTTTACTGTAAGAATAGAGTTCAGTGGTGGATTCGCGGGTTCATTGTTTGTTCATTCAGAGTGAGTTTGAAATTGTCGAAATTGTAACGATTTTAAACTTAACTCCGGTTAAATAAATATGAAATGTTTTGATCGCGCCTATCGCTGCTAGGCATTCGAGTTTAAAATTTTAATATTTTGTTTCTTTGAGTGTTGTACTTTTACTAAAATAACATAAGAGTCCTAGAAAACCATTTATTTATTTCCGAAGTAAAATGTCCCCGAATCCCACTGGCACTGGCATTCCAGTGAAATTCTGGCTCGACTTTTAGATCCTTAATCGTCAGAGCTGGTGTTGAGAAATTATCTTTTACTGCTACTTCGTTTATTTCGCGTTAATTTATGCATAGTCGAATATCGTCGGTGTTTTTCCAAATTATCTTATTTTCTAGCACGTTGCCTAATATTTTTTCTAATTTTCATTTATCACCAAAAACTGGCTTTCTCAGGCGAAAACAAGTTGGGGATCGTCTTTTGTAAGCCTGATTCCATTTCTATTTCTGCACGTAATTCCAAAGTTTTATTATTAATCTTTTGCACTCGGTGATTTTTCGTTACAGAAAAACTGTAATTGGAAGACTTCCTGTCATGAAGTTTATAATATTTTTAAAACTGCAAATAAGAAGTCGTATGCAAGTTAAGACGTAAAATTATTTTTGCTTCGATATTCCACGCATCGTTGGGTAATTGTAAATTTGATATATTAATTAACATCCATCTTTAGAATCTGATTAAATAGCGACTGAGAGGCGCCTCTCGAGTGCAAAGGGTTAATAATAATAATAAT
>NW_016950319.1:1958-2676 GCF_001483705.2 Eufriesea mexicana
TCTGACTCGTGGTCTGAATCTCGGGCCAAGTATGAATATCTCGAATGGGATTGTGTGACCCATGCAGGCTATTAGTTAATCATATCTGTTACTTATAGAGAATTTGTTCTAATCATATGTAATAATTAAAATATTTTCTAAAAGTTTTTGATTCAGATTTATTTGAATTTCATAAGAGCTCTATCGCGTGAAGGAAATACGGGCGCGGCTATCTTGTACTTATTGTCAGTCGTAAGATATTTTAGCGCTACCCTCGGTACGTACATGCAAAGAAATATTCGGCGTGCGGAAAGGCGGTTGAGAGGTTTTATGGGACGCGTTGCTACGTAGCTGTTTTTGAGAAACGTAGCTGTTTCTTTTATTTTAATCTAAATTCAAAGATTTTATAACGGCACGTACTGCTAACCTTTTTACTTACAAGGAGAGTGCAAATCCTTCGGGTTACTAATTTGGTTCACACTTTGCAGGTTTGTAGATCTCGCCATGCAGTTAAAGAAAATATACCATTATAGGAGCAACTACTCAGGTTTTGAGATATTTATGATTAAAGTTTTATTACTCCCTTAATTAGAAATGTATAGTGGGCCCTCGACTTTCGCACATAATTGGATCCTGATAGTGTGTGCGAATGTTGAATGTTCGAAAGTAGAGGGACGTAAAAAAGTATGCACCAAAAACTGTGTTTTAAAGTATTTATTTATCAATATCTATACATAAT
>NW_016950320.1:0-561 GCF_001483705.2 Eufriesea mexicana
TGTAGCATTGCAGTGGCTATAGCTCGCCAATAGCATTTTTCCAACTTATTTATGCAAGAAGATTAGCTCATCACGGTATTAGTCGAAAATGTCTATAAAATAGAATTTTCCAGCCAGATTCTATAGCATTGCAATGGCTATATTTGACCAATATAATTCTTCCTCCTTACGTATACAAGGGAGATAGCTCACCACGATATTAGTCGAAAATGTCTATAAAATAGAATTTTCCAGCCAGATTCTATAGCATTGCAATGGCTATATTTGACCAATATAATTCTTCCTCCTTACGTATACAAGGGAGATAGCTCACCACGATATTAGTCGAAAATGTCAATAAAATAGAACTTTCCTGCCTGATTCTATAGCATTCCAATGGCTACAGCACGCCAATAGAATTTTCCCTCCTTATCTATGCAAGAAAATTAGCTCACCGCAATATTAGACGAAAATGTAAATAAAATTAAATTTTGCTGCCAGGTTCTATAGCATTGCAACGGCTATAGCGCGCCAATAGAATCTTTCCTCCTTATCTATGCAAGAAAATTAGCTCACCACGAT
>NW_016950321.1:0-399 GCF_001483705.2 Eufriesea mexicana
AGCAAACCAATAGTACCTTTAACGCTTATCCACGTAGAAAAGGTTGCCCACAACGATAATTGTCGAAAATGTCAAAACAATTGGGATCTCCAGTCAGATTCTTGTGCAATGCAATGACTTTAGCATATCAATAGAATCTTAAACAATTGGGATCTCCAGACAGATTCTTGTGCAATGCAATGACTTTAGCATATCAATAGAATCTTTCTTTTGTATATCTGTCGAAAAGTTTACACTCCATGATATTTGTCGAGAACATCAATAAATTTGACCTTCTCAGACAGATTCCATTGCAATGCAATGGCTACAGCTACGCAATAGGATCTTCCCCGCTTCTATATGCAGAAATGGTTGCTCACCACGATATTAATCGAAAATTTCAATAAAATGGATCTTTCC
>NW_016950322.1:0-267 GCF_001483705.2 Eufriesea mexicana
ATCCAGAGACGGATACCGGGACGGTGCAGGTATATCGGCACAAGCCATCCTGCTGGGACCGAGAGAAAGCTGGCAGCTCCGCCTCCACGTGGTCCCCGCTGGTAAAGAGGCTGCGGGCTGCTAGACAACCCGGAGCCTCGGCCAAGTGAACTGCTTCCCGAAAGGGTAGGTCCAACTTGTCCGATGATCCTTCAACGGTGAGGGCAGGGTTTTTCCAAGCCGCGTGTCCAACACCTACACACGCGTTCCCCTGCGGCGGCGACGCTA
>NW_016950322.1:1321-2145 GCF_001483705.2 Eufriesea mexicana
TTGGATCTGGGGAGGTCAGCAGTGGCGTTTTATGAACGTCAGGTCGTGTTATGTTACGTTCGGTAGTGTAACGTTTGCTTAGGTTAGGCTTGGATAGCTTCCGCTTTTGTGCTGTGCAATGCTGTTCGGTGGATTTCTGCACTCTTCTGTGATCTAATGTGCTCCGCTTTGCTCTGTGGAGGCCAAAAATTGTGTCCGCGACGCGTTTGGTTGCATTGGGGTACGTTTGGTTAGGTTAGGGCACCTTTGCCTTTTGTGCTACACATTCCAGTGCGGTGGATCACTGAGCTCCGTTCTCTCCTACTATGCTCTGCTTGACTCTGCGGAGGCCATCCATACTGTTCGCGGCCTGTTAGCTTCAGTTAGATTACTTTTGGTTAGGTTATGTTAGGTTGGGTTAGGTAAGGGTATCATGGACTCTTGTGCTCAACAATGCTTTCCTATGGTGTTCCACACACTACTGTGAGCTATCGTACCCTGCTTGCCTCTGGGACCGCCAGCAATGGTGGTGGCAGCACGATAGTTCATGTAACGTTTCGTTAGTTCAGGTTTCGTCAGGATATCTTTGACTATTGCTCTATACATTGCAATGCGGTGGATTTCTGCGATCTGCTGTGCTATAGTATATTCTGCTTGACTCTGAGGTGGCCTGCAATTGTTGTCTCGGCACGATATGTTGAGTTATGTTACGGTTGGATATGATACGTTTGGTTGGAGTAGGATAGGGTAGCTTTGACCATTGCGCTATACACAGGTGTTTCGTGGATTTCTGCGATTTACTGCGCTCTAGTATTCTCTGCTTGACTTTGTGGAGGACATCAATG
>NW_016950323.1:0-454 GCF_001483705.2 Eufriesea mexicana
TGGATGTATGTGTGTATGGATGGATGGATGTATGGATGGATGTATGTATGGATGATGGAATGGGTGTTCGTATATGTGTATGTACGGATGTATGGAAGGATGTATATATAGATGTCTGTATGTGCGAATGTATTGGTGTATGTCTGGATATATGTATTGATGTGTGTATGGACGTATGGATGGATGGATAGATGGACTGTTGCATTGATGTATGGATGGATAGATGGATGGATTGGTGGATTGATGTATGGATGGATGTATGTATGGTTGGGTGTATGTATGTATGTATGTATGTATGTACGTATGTATGGATGTTTGAATGTATGGATGCTTTTGAGTTATGTGTCTTAGGATGTATGCATGTCTGGATGCACGCATGTACGCATGTACCGATGTACGGTTGCATGGATGTAAGGATGTGTGGATGGATGAATGGATGGGTGGATGGAAGGAA
>NW_016950324.1:0-291 GCF_001483705.2 Eufriesea mexicana
AGATAGCATCAACTCTTATGTTGTACACTGCAATTCGGTGGGACCCCTCGCGGCGGTGGGGATCAGAGGAAACCAATATTATACGCGGTCAGTCAATATTTTCCGCCGTCGGAAGATATTGAAGTCTGCATCGCGCAGCTGGATAAGGTGTGGACATACCTGCAGGGCAAAGGGGTCATCGTCGCTGCGGACGCCAACGCCAAGCCGCCCCTGTGTTCAAGCTGGGAGTATGACGAACGCGGCGAGCTCCCGGACGACCTGATTGCACAGCACGGTCTCTTAGTGCTGAAC
>NW_016950325.1:0-223 GCF_001483705.2 Eufriesea mexicana
CAGTGTACATCACAAAAGTCAAAGATACCCTAATATCACCCAAATATTCCAATCCTAACCAAATAAACCTAAGCTTAGCGAACGTAACCTAACACTACCTAGTGCGCCGCGGTCGCCATTTCTGGCCTCCCCGGAGCAAAGCAGAGCTTGTTAGATCACAGCAGAGCGAAGGAATCCACCGAAAAGCAGTGTACAGCACAATAGTCATAGCTATCCCAGCCTA
>NW_016950325.1:256-575 GCF_001483705.2 Eufriesea mexicana
TAGTACGACCTAAGGTTCCTAGACCAGTATTGCTGACTTCCACAGAGCCAACGAGGTTAAAGTAGAGAACAGTACAGGGCTGAAATCCACCGCATTGCAGTGAGAAGCACGAGAGTCAAATATATGCAAACCTACACCAAACAAACATAACCTTAACAAACGAAGCCTAACTAAAGTTAGCGAGCCGCCGGCACTATAGCTGCACGCCTCAGGGCAAAGCAGGATACACTAGAGCGCAGTTGAGCGCAGTGGTAATCAAAAGAAGTGCGTATATCACGACAGTCAGAGCTATCCTACCCTAACGTAGACATTCATATCC
>NW_016950327.1:0-1415 GCF_001483705.2 Eufriesea mexicana
CTCACCTAACCTAACCTAACCTATTGGAATCTAACCTTACCTAACCTGACATAACATATCCTATCCCGACCTGACATGACCGGACTTGACATTAGCTGAACTGACCTGACCTGACCTCACATGCCCTGACCTGACCTGACATCACCTGACCCGACCTGGAATGGCCTGACCTGACATGACGTGGCCGGAACTGATCCGACCTGACCTGGCCTGACCTGGACTGGCCTGACCTGACCTGACCTGACCGGAACTGACCCGTCATTCCCTGGCATGTCCTGGGCAGGCCAGACCAGCCATGGCCTGTCGTGACCTTACCTGTCCTGGCCTGGCCTGACCTGTCCAGACCTGAACTCATCTGACCTAACCTAACCTAACCTAACCTTACCTAACCTATCCTAACTTCTGTAAAACCTATCCTAGCCAAACCTACCCAAGCTTTAGCAAACCAAACATATCCAAACCCAAACTGCCCAAACTTTTCCTAACCTAACATTACGAAACGTAACCTAACATGGCCTAACCTAACCTAGCTAACCTAGCTTAACCTAACCTAACATAACCAATCCTAACCTAACCTAATCAAACTTAACCTAAGCTCACCTATCCTATCCTAACCTATCGCAAGCTAACCTCACCTAACCTAACCTAACATAATCTAACCTGACCTGACCTGACATGTCCTGAACTCACCAGACATGACCTGACCTTACTTGGCCTGACATGGCCTGGCCAGACGTGGCCTGACATTCCCTGGCTTGGCCTGACCTGCACAGACCTGACATGAACTGACTGACCTGACCTGACCTGACCTGATCTGACATGACCTAACATAACCTAACCTAACTTAACCTAACCTAACCTAGCATATCCCAACCAATCCTAACCTAACCTAGCCTAACCTAACCAAACCAAACCAATCCTAAGCTATCGTAAACAAACCTAAGCTAAACCCACCTAACCTAACCTAACCTATTGGAATCTAACCTTACCTAACCTGACATAAAATATCCTAACCTGACCTGACCTGACCGGACCTGACATTAGCTGAACAGACCTGACCTGACCTCACATGCCCTCACCTGACCTGACCCGACATCACCTGACCCGACCTGGAATGGCCTGACCTGACATGACGTGACCGGAACTGACCCGACCTGACGTGGCCTGACCTGGCCTGGCCTGACCTGACCTGACCTGACCGGAACTGACCCGTCATTCCCTGGCATGTCCTGGGCTGGCAAGACCAGACATGGCCTGTCCTGACCTGACCTGTCCTGAACTGAACTGACCTGACCTGACCTGACCTGAACTGACCTGACATGAACTGACTGACCTGACCTGACCTGACCTGCCCTGACTTGACCTGACCTGACCTGACATGACCTAACATAACCTAACCTAACTTAACCTAACCT
>NW_016950328.1:0-1100 GCF_001483705.2 Eufriesea mexicana
GATACCCCGCCCCCTAACCCAGGTGGCCAGTTATATGTGGAAGATTTCCCCCACATGAAAAGACGGATAGCTGCGACCTTTTTGCTGCACACTCAGTAATGGTTGTCTCGGAACGATAGGCTCAGATAGGGTACGTTTGGTTAGGTTAAGTTAGCTTTAGTTTGGTTTGCAAGACTTCGACCTTTTTGATATACCCTGCGATTCTATGGATTTCTGCCCTCTACTACCTTCTATTATGCTCTGCTTGGCACTGTGGAGCCAGGCAGTACTGGCCGCGTCTCGTTAGGTTTAGTTAGTATACGTCTGGATATGTTAGGCTATATTGGATTAGGTTATGGTAGCTATGACGTATGAGATCAACACTGATATACCATGGTCACCTGTGCTCTACTGAGCTCTATCGTATCCTGCTTGTCTCTGGAGAAGCCAGCATTAGTGGTCGTGGCACGATAGGTTTTGCTTTGCTGCGCTTGTTAATGTTACGTTTGGATAGGCTAGGATAGGATAGCTTCGAGTTTTGTGTTATACACTGCTATTCGGTGGACGTCTACGCTATGCGTTGTTCTACTCTACTCGGCACGACACTGGTGATGCCAGTAATACTGTTTTCGGCCCGTTAGTTTCAGTTAAGCTACGTTTGGTTACGTTGTGTTAGCTTGGGTGTGGTTGGGACAGCTCTGTGGAGGCCTGCAGTCGCGGGCTCGGCAGGCAATGTTGAGTTATGTTTCGCGTGGCATGGCTAGGTTCGGACTGGTTTGGTTAGTGCATCTGTGACTCCATCGCAGTACACTGCTGTTCGGTTGATATCTGTGCACTGCAATGCTCTACTAGCATCTGCTTGCCTCTGGGGAGGCCAGAAATAGCGGTCGTGGCAGGTTTTTGTAGGACATGCTACGCTTTGTTAGGAACTCGAGGCTTAGTCTGGTTAGGATGGCTTTGACCATGGTGCTATACACTGCTATGCGGACGATACCCGCGCTCTGCATTACTCTAATAGCACCTGCTTGTTTCTGGGGACGCCAGCAGTATCGTACGTGGCACGTTTGGTTTAGGTAGGTTACGATTGGCATGGTCAGGTTTGGTCATGTTTGGTAAGGGTG
>NW_016950329.1:0-492 GCF_001483705.2 Eufriesea mexicana
TGTACGTTTCGTGAGGTTAGAATATGATAAGTTAGACTTTTGTGCTATACACTGCTGTCCGAGGATAACTGCGCTCTGCTGTGCACTACTATATTCTGCATTGCCCATGGAAGACCAGAAATAGTTTTCGCGGCACGTTAAGTTATGCTACCATACGTTTGGTTGGGATACGTTAGCATGGGAACCATACGTTTGTTTGGGATACGTTAGCATGGGTTAGGTCCGGATAGCTACGACTTTTGTGCTATATACTGCGATTCTGTTGATTTCAGCCCACTACTCTCAACTAATATCTTCTGCACCGCGCTGGAGTGGCCAGCAATGGTTGCCGCGTACGCTAGGCTGAGACATGGTACGTTCGTTTATGATAAGGTTGGATATATTTGATTGGGATTGCTTCGACTTTTGGGCTATAAGCCGCTATTCGGTGGCCTTCTGCGCTCTACTGTGCTCTAGTTGGCCCTGCTTGGCTCTGGGGAGGTCAGCAATAGT
>NW_016950330.1:0-248 GCF_001483705.2 Eufriesea mexicana
CAATATTTCTGTCCTCACCAGAGGAAAGTCGAGCATATTAGATAACAGTAGAGCGCTGAGGTCCGCCGAATAGCAGTGTTTAGCACAAAGGTGAAATCTGCCTTATCCAAGCATAACGAAATGTAACATAACCGAACGTATCCTAACTCAGCCTAACGTGCCTACGCCACTATCGCTCTCATCCCCAGAGCCAAGCAGAATATACTGGAGCACGGTAGAGTGTAGAAATCCGCCGAATGGCAGTGTAC
>NW_016950331.1:0-1429 GCF_001483705.2 Eufriesea mexicana
ACTCGTCGCGCCGGGAGGGAACTGCGGTTGCGTCGCGGGGGCGTCCTGGCAATTGCGTCGCCATGAAGTCCAGGGTGCACCGAAATGCGAAGGGCTGGCTATCGTGGGGGTTTTAGTGGTTAAAAATCCCACATAACCCCGCCCTCTCCCCTAAGGGGGCCGGGTATCTTTGGAAGATTTCCCCCACGTGAAAAAAAAAGCTTTGACTCCTTTGCTTTACACTGCTGTTCGGATGATTTCTGCGCTCTACTGTGCTCTAGCACGTTCTTCTTGCATCTTCGTAGGCCAGCAATATCGCTCACAGCAAGTTATGTTGGATTAGGATACGTTAGGTTAGATATGGTTGAGCCAGGTTAGGTTAGGATACCTTTGTCTCTTGTGCCGTACACAGCAATGCTGCTGATTTCTGCGCTCTACAGTCCTCTAGTGTATTCCACTTGGCTCTCGTGGGGCCAGCAATAGCTGTCTCGCCACGTTACTTTCAGTTCGGTTACGTTCGCTTGTGTTACGTTTGGATAGGTTAGGATGGGGTAGCTTTGAATTCCGCGCCGTAAGCAACTATCATATGGATTTCGGCGTTCTACTCTCCTCTAATATGCCCTGCTTGGCCCTGGGAATCCCAGCAACATTGCTATTCTCACTTTAGATTGAGCCACGTTACGCTTGTTTGTGTGACGATTGGTTATGTTAGGATAGGATAGCTTTGACTTCCGCGATATACACTGCTATTCGTTGGATTTCTGCCCTCTACTGGGCTCTAATATTTTCTGCTTTGCTCCGCGGACATCTGAAATTATGGCCTCGGTACGTTAGGCTGAGATCGTGTTGGTTTGGTTAAGAGAGGTAGCGTAAGGTACGGCTGGCGTAACATTGACTTTCGTGTTATACACAGTTATTCGGTGTATTTCTGAGCTCTACAGTGCTCTACTACATTCTGCTTGGTTCTCGGAAGGCAGCAATAGTTTTCACACCACGCTATGTAGAGATAGTCTAAGTTAGGCTAGGTTACGTTGGCCTGGACTATGTCATGGAAGCTTTGACCTTTCTGCTTTCGGATGCGATTATATGTATTTCTGCGTTCAACTCTCCACTGATATATTCTGTTGAGTTCTGGGCAGGCCGGCAATAGCGTCCTCGGCACGTTAGTTTGGGTTTGGTTACGTTCTGGTATGTTACGATTGGATAAGGTAGGATAGGGTATCTTTGAATTTTGTGCTATAAACTGCGATCCTATGCACTTCTGCGCTCTACTCTCCTCTAATGTGTTCTGCTTGGCTCTGCCGAGGAAAGAAATGGAGGTCTCGTCACGTTAGGTTTAGTTAGCTTACGTTTGGTTACGTTAAGTGTGGCTAGGTCAGGATAGGGGAGCTCTTACTTTTTCGCGAAACACTGATATTCGGTGGATTTCTGCGGTTTTCTGAGCTCTAAG
>NW_016950332.1:0-2872 GCF_001483705.2 Eufriesea mexicana
TAGCCAAACGCAACATAACTCATACTAACGTGCCGAGAATAATACTGCTGGCATCCACACAGCTAAGCAGAGTAAACTAGAGCAAAGCAGCACGCAGAAATCCACCGAAAAGTAGCGTACAGCACAAAAGTCAATGCTATATCCTCCTAACCTAACCAAACGTAACACATGCAAACGTAACCTGACGGAACCTATCGTGCCTAGACCACCTTTGCTGACCTCCCCAGAGCAAAGCAGAATATACTAGAGTACACGAGGGGGCAGAAATCCGCCGCACTGATGCGCAAGTCATAAAAGTCAAAGATATCCTAATATAACATGACAAAGCCTAACCAAGCCCAACGATGCATGACCAAACCTATCGTGTCGAGAACGCCACTGCTGTCATCCCCAGCGCCAAACTGAATATATTAGAGCACAGTAGAGTGCAGAAGTCCACCGAGTTGCAGAGTATATCACGAAAGTCAGAGACATGCTAACCAAACATCACACAACCTGGCCCAACCAAAGGTAACCTTACTCAAACAAACCTGCAAAGACCACCATTACTGGCCTCCCCAGGGACACGCAGATGCTAGCGCAGCAATGCAGAGCGCATATATCAACCGAATAGCAGTGTATAGCGCGAGAGTCAAGACAACCTCAACCAAACTTAGTCATACCTATCCCAACCAAACGTGACCTATCTCAGTCGGACTTGCCACGATCGCTATTGCTGTCCTCCACAAACCCAAGCAGACGCTAATAGAGCAATGCAGTGCACACATATCGGCAGAATGGCAGTGCGTAGCATAAAAGACAAAGCTACCCTTACCAAACAAATCCCAACCTAGCCAAACAAACCATAACAAAATCAACCCAGTGTGCCGAGACCACCATTGCTGGCCTTCACAGTGCCAAGTAGAATATACAAGGGCACAGTCGTGCGCAGTAATCCGCCGCACTGCAGTGTGCGGTACACAGGTCAAAGCAATCCAAACGTAACCCAAACTATCATAACATAACCAAACGCAGCCTATCTCAACCTAATGTGCCGAGAACACAATTAGTGGCTTCCTCAGTGTCGAGCAGAGAGCAGTAGAGCAATGTAGAGCGTAAAAATCCTCCCAATAGCGGTGTATGGTACAAAAGTCTAAGATATCCTGTCCTGACCTGACAAACCGTAACGTATCAGAAACTGATATGCCACGAATGCCATTGCTGGCCTTGCAAGAGATAAGCAGATTATTGGAGAGAAATGTAGGCCGCTGGGGTCGTCCGAATAGCAGTGTACTGCAAAAAAGTAAGGTATATCCTAACCTAACATGACCTAACATGGCCTAATCAAACGTAACCAATCCCAACCTAACGTACCTAGCGCACAATTGCTGGCATCTCCATCGCCAAGCAAGGCATGTTAGAGGTGAGTAGAGCGCAGAGGTGCATAGAATGGCAGTGTATTGCACCAAAGTCAGACATATCCACGCCAGAACCGAACAAACCAATCCTCACAAAGCGCAACCTAACACATGCCTACGCACCGCGGCCACAACTTCAAGTATTCCCAGATCAAAACAAGGTGTATTAGATCGCAGTAGAGCGCAGAAATCCATCGAATAGATGTGTAGAGCACAAAAGTCAAGGCTACCCTGAAATATCCTAACTAATCGAAGCATTACCAAACGCAGCCTAACAAAACGTATCGTGCCTTGACCTCTATTGCTGACCTCCTCAGGGTGAAACAGAGTATTGTACAGCAGAGTAGAGCGCAGAAAGCCGCCAAATAGCAACGTGTATCACAAAAGTCAAAGGTACTCTGACCTAACCAGGCCTTGCATATCCCAACCTAGCGAAGAATAACTGAACCTAACCTGTCACGACCACTATTGCCGGCTGCCGCAGAGCCAAGCAGAACATACTAGAGCGCAGTGGAGGGTAGAAATCCTCCGAATAACAGTGTAATCCACGAAAGTCGAATCTACCCAGACATAACACAAGCTAACATACCGCAACCAAAGGTAGCCTAACGGAACCTAGCGGGCCGAGACTACAATTACTGCCTCCCCCCCCCCCTGGGACGAACAGAATACCATAGAGCACAGTGGAACGCAGCTTTCTGGCGCATTGGAGCGTAAAGCAGAAAAGTAAGAGATATCCCAACCTGACTTGACCTGACCTAACACAACCAAACGTAACCAATCCCAATTTACCGTGCCTATGCCACTATTGCTGGCCTCTACATCGCCAAGAAGGGCATATTACGGGAGAGTAGAACTCAGAGGTCCATATGATGGCAGCGTATGGTACGAAAGTGAAAGACGTACCAACCTACCAATAATCAAACCTAACCTAAGCAAACGTATGGTAACCGAACTTAACGCGCCGCAGCAAATGTTTCAGGTATTCCCAGAGCAAAGCAGGGAATATTAGATCGCAGTAGAGAGCAGAAATCCACCGAATAACAGCATATAGCGCAAAAGACAAAGACATCCTAACTAAACTTAACCTAACCTGACCTAACCGAAGATAACATAACTCAACCGAGCGTGCCACGGCCACAATTGCTGGCCTCTCTAGAGACAAGCAGATGTTAGTACAGCAATGCAGGTCGCAGATATAAACCGAATAGTGGTATATAGCACAGAAGTCAAAGCCGTCCTAACCATACTTTACCTGACCTAATCTCACCAAAGTTGACATATGTCAACCAACCGTGCCACGACCGCCATTTCAGGCCTCCGCAGATTGAAACAGACGCTAGTGGAGCAATGCAGTGCACAGATATCGGCCGAGCAGCATTGTACAGCGCAAAAGATGAGCCTATCCCAACCAAGCATATCCTAACCTAGCCAAGCCAAACGTAACATAACTCAAACTAGCGTGCCGACGGCAC
>NW_016950333.1:0-1264 GCF_001483705.2 Eufriesea mexicana
GACCTATCCTGACAAATCCAAAGGTAACCAATTCCAAACTAACGTGCCTTGCCCACAATTACTAGCCTCTCCATTGCCAAGTAGGGCATATTAGGGGACAGTCGAACGCAGAGGTCTATAGAACGGCAGTGCATATTGCGAAAGTCCAGGATATCCCCGTATAAACCAGCCAAACGGAACCTATCCGAGCGTAGCCTAACTGAACCTAACGAGCCGCGGCCACTATTTCCGGTATAGCCAGAGCAAAGGAGGGAACCATTAGACCACAGTAGAGCGCAGAAATTCACCGAATGGCAGAGTACAGCACAGAAGTCGAAGCCATCCTAACGGAACCTCACCTAACCTATCGAGACCAAGCGTTACCTAACTCGGACTACCGTGCCAAGGCAGACATTGCTGGCCTACGCAGAGTAGAATAGAGTATAGCAGAGCGGCGAAGAACGCAGAAACTCACCGTATAGCGGTGTACAGCACAAAAGTCAAAGTCCACCTGTCCTGACCTGTCCAAACGCGACACAGCCAAACGTAACTAAACAAAACCCGACATGCCTACACCACCGTTGCAGGCGTCTCCATCGTCAAGCAGCACATGTTAGAGGAGAATGGAGCGCAGAAGCCAATATAATGCCAGTGTGCAGCACAAAAGTCAAAGCTATCCTATCCTAACCGTAACAGACGTAACATAAACCGGCGTAACGTAACCAAATCTGACGAGACACGACCGAGCCGCTATTTGTTGCCTCGCGAGAACTGAGCAGAATATAGCACAGCAATGTAGAACGCCGGAATAATCGGTATAGCAGTGTATAGCACGAAAGTCAAATCTATCTTAACCTAACCCAGAAAAAGCATAACCTAACCAAACGTAACCTAACCCAGCCTAACTTGCCGAGACCAAGATAGCTGGCATCCGAGAGCCAACCAGAGCATATTATAGCACAGTGTAGCGCAGAAGGTCACCGACTAGCATTATAGAGCACAAAAGTAAATGCTATCCTCTTCTACCATAACCAAATTTAACACTACCAAACGTAACATAAATAAACGCACGTGCCGCGACCATTATTGCTGCCCTCCCGTTGGTCGAGCGGAGTAGAGTAGAGCAATATAGAGCGTAGAAATACGCCGGATAGCGGTGTGTAACGCAAGGGTCACAGCCATTCTCTCCTAACCTATCTAAGCGTTATACAACCGAACGCAACATAACCTAACATAACGTGCCGAGACTACGATTGCTGGAATACCCGCAGCTAAGCAGAATATA
>NW_016950334.1:0-598 GCF_001483705.2 Eufriesea mexicana
CACCATGGTATTATTCGAAAATGTCAATAAAATTGAATTTTCCAGCAAGATTCTATAGCATTCGAATGGCTATTGGACGCCAATAGTATCTTTCTTCCATAATTAAGCCAGAAAGTCAGCTAACCAGTATAGTAGTCGAAAATTTTAACAAAATTGTATTTTCAGCCACATTCTATATCAATGAAATTTCTATAGCACTCAAAAAGAATCTTTCCTCCTTACTTATGCATGGAAGATACCTCACCACGATATTAGTGGATAATGTCAATAAAATTGAATTTCCCGTCCAGATTCTATAGCTTTGCAATGACTACAGCACGCCATCACAATGTTTCCGCCTTATTTATGCAAGAAAGATAGCTCACCAAAATATTAGTCGAAAATGAAAATAAAATTGTGTTTTTCAGCTAGATTCTAAAGCATTGCAGTGGCTACAGCTCGCCAATAGAATCTATCTTCCTTATTTATGCATGAAAGTTAACTCTCCGCGATATTAGTCGAATATGTCAATAAAATTGAATCTTCCAGCCAGATGATACAGCATTGCAATGGATATAGCACGCCAAAAGTATCCTTCCTCCTTACCTATGCATGGAAG
>NW_016950335.1:0-1002 GCF_001483705.2 Eufriesea mexicana
GCCGGTAGGAAAACTCGGATCTCCTCGAGGAGATACTCAGCCCCAGCCGCTGGATGCTATTCCCGAAGAGGGCCACGTCGCTTTCCGCGCGCAGCAATGCCACCTCCCAACTCGACCCGGCGGCCATCACAACCGTGTTGTCCGCGTAACACGTCAGGATCAGGCCGCGAGGGAGGGGCGTGCGCAACACTGCGTGGTACGTGACGTACCAGAGGATCGGCCTGAGTACCGATCACTGTGGAACCCAGCAGTTCGTCGCCTGCACGACGGTCGAGTATCCTACGGGATACTCGATCTAGCGCTTCGACAAATAGACGCCGATCACCGCCATCATGTGTTGGGGAACCCTGTGGTACAGTAGGGCACACCGGATTGCGGCCCAGGGCAGGGTGTTGAAGGCGTTGGCGATATTCACGCCGAACGCCAGTACCACCCCGCTCCGGTCAACGGCAGCCTCCGACTGGGTACGAACGCGCTTAATCGCGTCTATCGTCGACCGAACCTGCCGGAATCCGAAGTGGCTGACGCTGAGATCGGGGCCCACATACGTTAAATGCTCTCGGAGGCGGGCAGCTGGAACGCGCTCGAAGAGATTGCCCGCCTCCTCGAGCAGGCGTATCGGCCAGTATGCCTTCGGAGAGTCCGGCGGCTTCCCTGGTTTCGGGATCAGCACAACCCTCGCTCTCTTCCATCATGCCGGGAAGCGATCGGTCCTGAGGCAGCTGTCCGACAGCTGTTGCACACGGTCACCGCACGCCTCCAGAGCCAGTGCAGAGGCTCGGCCTGGGATGACGTCCGGTCAGGAGACGGTGCTCCTCGCCCCCATCCTGACGACAGGACGGTGCTCCTCGCCCCCATCCTGACGACAGCACGTCCCAACTCCTAGCGCTCGACCCCCCGCTCGTCGGACCATCCGACCAGTTCCGATCGCACTGCAATGAGATGCACCCCCTCCTCCGCCGCCACCTGGAAGAGGGTGTCGATCACCCGCCGCAGGAGCTC
>NW_016950336.1:0-546 GCF_001483705.2 Eufriesea mexicana
AAATCTATAATCTGTTATAGCTTGGTAAATAGGTCGCCTAACGGCTTCAACCAATGGCAAGTACAGTCATCTACTCGCCAGAGAATAGGTCCATTCAAAATCTATAACCTGTTATAGCATGGTGAATAGATCGCCTAACGCCTTCCATACAATGGGAAGTACAGCCATCTACTTACCAGAGAATAGGCCTATTCAAGATCTATAATCTGTTATAGCTTGGTGAATACAGCGCCTAACGCCTTCAATCCAATGGCAAATACAGCCATCTACATGCCAGAGAATAGGTCTATTCAAAATCTATAATCTGTTATAGCTTAGTGAATAGGACGCCCATCGCCTTCAATCCAATGGCAAGTACAGACTTCTACTTGCCAGAAAGAAGGTCTATTCAAAGTCTATAACCTGCTATAGCTTGGTGAATGGAACGAATAACGCCTTCAATCAAATGGCAAGTACAGCCATCTACTTGCCAGAGAATAGGAGTATACAAAATCTATAATCTGTTATAGCTTGGAGAACACGTCGCCTAACGCCTTCAATCCGTTG
>NW_016950337.1:0-552 GCF_001483705.2 Eufriesea mexicana
AGAAATTGCGGCCGCGGCATGTTAGGTTGTGTTAGGCTAAGTTTGGAAATGTTAGGTTTGGATAGGATAGCTTTGAATGACTGACTTTTGTGATATGCACTGCTATTCGGAAGATTTCTTCGCTCCTCGCTACTCTACTATCCTCTACTTGACTCTGGTGATGCCAGCATTGGCGGTCTCGGCTCGTTAGTATAAGTTATATTACGTTTGGTTCTATAATGTTTGGTTAGACTAGGATAGTGTAGCTTCGACTTTTGTGCTATACTCGGCTATACGGTGGATTTCTTAGCTCTACATTGCTCCACTGCACTCTGTTCGACCCTGGGGAGGAGAGTAATTGTGCTCTCGTCACGACAAGTTCAGTTAGGCTACGTTCGATTTATTGTTAATTCCGTTAGGTTAGGGGAGGACAGCTTTGACATTTGCGCTCTGCACTGCTATTTGATGGATTCCAGCCCTGCTTTGTGGTCGGATATGTTCAGCTTGACTCTGGGGAGGACAGCAATTGTGGTCTCGGCACCTTCTGCTGAGTTAAGGTACGTTTGTCTCCGT
>NW_016950338.1:0-303 GCF_001483705.2 Eufriesea mexicana
CACAACGATATTAGCCGAAAACGTCAATAATATTGAATTTTCCAGCCAGATTCCATAGAATTGCAATAGCTACAGCACTCCAGTAGTATCTTTCCTCCTTATATATCCAATAAAGGTGACACCACGATATTAGTGGAAAATGTCAATAAAAATAGAATTTTCCAGCCAGACTCTACAGCATTGCAACGGCTATAGTACGTCAATAGTGTCTTTCCTGCTTATTTATGCATGAAAGTTATCACACCACGATATTAGTCGAAAATGTCAATAAAATTGAATTTTCCAGCCAGACTCTACAGCATT
>NW_016950339.1:0-261 GCF_001483705.2 Eufriesea mexicana
GACTAATATCTATGTGAGCTAACTTTCTTGCATAAATAAGGAGGAAAGATTCTATTGGCGTCCCATAGCCGTTTCCATGCTACAAAATCTGGCTGGAAGATACAATTTTATTGACATTGTCGTCAAATATCGGGGTGAGCTAACTTTTTTGCATTAATAAGGAGGAAAGATTCTATTTGCGCGCTATACCCGTTGCATTGTTACAGAAACTGGCTGGAGAATTCAATTTTATTGACATTCTCGTATAATATCGTGGTCATG
>NW_016950340.1:0-338 GCF_001483705.2 Eufriesea mexicana
GGGAGCAGAAATCCACCTAATGGCAGACAATGGCACTAACGTCAAAGCAATCCTCTCGTAACCCAACCAAGTGTAAAATAACCAAACGTATCGCAACAAAAAAACCTTACGTGCCGCGACCACCATTGCTGTCCTACGCAGGGTCAGGCGGGACACATTATTGGATAGTAGATCGCAGAAACCGATAGAACCCCAGTGGGTATCGGACAAGTGAAAGCTACCCAAATCCGACACGAAACAACATAACTTAGACAAACGTAGCCTAACTCAACCTGACTTGCCGAGACCGCCAGTGCTGCCCTCCCCAGAGCCAAGCAGGATATACTGGGGCACAGCAG
>NW_016950341.1:0-806 GCF_001483705.2 Eufriesea mexicana
CTATGCTATTAGGTGGATTCCTGCGCCCTACGGAGCTCTATTATTTTCAGCTCTGCTCTGGAATGGCCACCAATACCGGTCTCGGCACGTAATGCTCGGCCAGGTTACGTCCAGTTAGGTTGGGCTAGGCTAAGTTTGGTTAGGATAGATCTAACTTTTGTGCTGTTCACTGCTATTCGGGGGACTTCTGCGATCTACTGTGTTCTAGTACGATCTGCTTGGCTCTGGGGACGCCAGAAATCGTGGTCCCGCCACCTTATGTAGAGATAGGATGCGTCCCGTTTTGATACATTCTCTTAGGTTAGGTTTGGACAGCTTCGACTTTTCGGCTATAAACTGCAATTTTATGGATTTCAGCGCCGGCTATTCCCTAATATTCGCTGCTTGGCTCTTAGGAGGCCAGCAATAGTGGCTTCGGCACGTTAGGTTGGGTAAGGTTACGTTTGGTTAGGTTAGGAAAGGATAGATCGGACTTTTGTGCTATACACTGCTATGCGCTGGATTTCGGCGCTCTACTGTGTTGTACTATGCTCTGTTTGGATCTGGATAGGACAGCGTTATCGGTATCGGCACGTTAGGTTTAGCTTTGTTACGTTCTGTTAGGTTATGTTTGTTTGGGTTTGGTTTGGATAGCTTTGAAAAGCTTTGACTTTCGTGGCATACACAGTTGATCGATGGATATCTGCTCTCTACTGCGCTCTAATATGCTCTGTTTGTCTCTGTGGATGCCGGAAATAGTGGCTCCGGCGCGTTAGGTTGAGTTACGCCACGTTTGGTTCGGTACTGTTTGCTTGTGTTAGGAATGG
>NW_016950342.1:0-502 GCF_001483705.2 Eufriesea mexicana
GTTCGGGTATGTTACGTTTGGCGAGGTTAGGATATGATAGTTCAGAATTCAGTGCTATGCACTACTTTCCGCAGAATTCAACGTTCTACTGTGTTCTAATACTATCTGCTAGGCTCTGGGGAGGCTAGCCATAGTGATCTCGGCACGCTAGGTTGCGTTGAGTTACGCTTGGTTATGTTAGGTTCGGTCAAGTTTGGTTGGGTCAACTTCGACATTTGTGCCATTCACTGCGGTGCGTTTGGTTGCTGCGCGCTTCGGTGCTCCAGTACATTCTGCAAGTCTTTGTGGAGGCCACCAGTAGTGGTCTCGTCATATTAGGTTTAGTTAGGATACGTCTGGATCTGCTTCGTTTATGGTTAGGATAAGCTACTCTGTGTTTTGTGCTATACATCGCCATTCGATGGGTTACCACAGTCTAATGTGCTACAATATGCTCTGATTGGATGTGGGGTCGACGGAAATAGTGGTCTCGGCACGTTAGTTTGAGCAAGTTTATGCCACG
>NW_016950343.1:0-1066 GCF_001483705.2 Eufriesea mexicana
CAACATAGAGCACAAAAGCCAAAACTGTCATCTCCTAACCTAACGTATCGTAACATAGCCAAAGGTAACGTAACTTAACCTAACGTCCCACAACCACTACTGCTGGCCTCCCAAGGGCCAAGCAGAGGCCATTTGAGCAATGTCGGGCACACAAATCCACCGAATGGTAATGTATAGCGCGATAGTCAGATCCACCTTAGCCCAACGTATTCAAACGTAACATAACCGAACGTAACCTATCATAACCTAGCGTTCACAGGCCACTATTTCTGTCCTCCCCCAGGGCGCAGCAGAATATACTGTAGCCCAGTAGAGCGCAGAGATCCGCCGCATAGCAGTGCAAAGCAACGTAGATATCCCAACCCAACCTGACCATACCTAACCCAACCAAACGTAGCCTATCCGAAGGTAACGTGCCGTGACAACTACCGCTGGTCTTCCCAGAGCCAAGCTGAACGCATTAGAGCCCAGCAGATCGCAGAAATCCGACGGGAAACAGTGTATAACAAAAAGTTCGGCGCTATCCTCTCCTAACTTAACCAACCGTGACATCGCCAAACGTAGCATAATGCAACATAACGTGCCGCGACCACTACTGCTGCCATTCCCACGGGCAGGCAGTGCAGGTTAGAGGAGTGGAGAGACCAGAAATCCACAGAATCGCAATGTACAGCTCGAGGTCAAGCCTATCCAGACCTAACGAGGGCTACCATAACCTACCCAAACGTAGCATAGCGTTCCGAGAAAACTATTAGTGGCCTCCCCAGAGTCGACCAGAGTATAGTAGGGCAACTTAGAGGGTAGAAATCCACTGAATAGCAGTGTATAGCGCAAAAGCTAAAGGGATCATATCCTGACCTATCCGCACGTAACACAGCCAAAGGTAACAAAATTTAACCTAACGAGACCCGACCCAAATGGCTGGCCACCCCAGAGATATGCGGAGCATGTTAGTGCATAGCAGAGCGGAAAATTACGCGGAACAGCTGTCTATAGCACAAAGGTCAAATCTATCCCCTCATAGCCTTACCAGACGTAACATAACCAAACGTAACTTAAACAAACT
>NW_016950344.1:0-872 GCF_001483705.2 Eufriesea mexicana
GCAACGGCTATAGCACGCCAATAGTATCTTTCCTCCTTATTAAGGAAAGAAAGTTAGCTCACCCCGATATTTGTCGATACTATCTATATAATTATATTTTCCAGCCAGATTCTGTTGCACTGCAGTGGCTATAGCACGCCAATGGAACCTTTCCTCCTTATTTACCCAAGAAAGTTAGCTCACCACGACAACAGTCGTATATGTGAATGAAATTGAAATTTCCAGACATATTCTATAGCATTGCAGTGGCTATAGCACGCCAATAGAATCTTCCCCTCCTTATTTAAGTTAGAAAGATAGCTCACCACGAAATTGGGAGAAAATGTTAATCAAATTGGATTTCCCAGCCAGATTCTATAGCATTGCTATGGTTATAGCACGCCAATAGGATCTTTCCTCACGTTGCTCCTTATTTACGCAAGAAAGTTAGCTCAACACGGCGTTAGTCGTAAATGTGGTTAAAATTGAAACTTCCAGCCAGATTCTATAGCATTGAAATGGATATAGCACGCCAATAGAGTCTTTCCTCCCTATTTATGCAAGAAAGTTAGCTCACCCCGATATTAGTCGAACTTCTCAATATAATTATATTTTCCAGCCAGATTCTGTTGCACTGCAGTGGCTATAGCACGCCAATGGGATTTTTGCTCCTGATTTCCGCAAGAAAGTAAGCTCACCACGACAATAGTCGTTTATGTGAATAAAATAGAAATTTCCAGACAGATTCTATAGCATTGCAATGGCTATAATAGCACGCCAAAATAATCATTCCTCCTTACTTATGCAAGAAAGGTAGCTCTCCACGGTAATATTCGAAAATGTCAATAAAATTGAGTTTCCCAGCCAGATTCTATTGCACCGCAATGGCCATA
>NW_016950345.1:0-454 GCF_001483705.2 Eufriesea mexicana
TCTGCGCTCTTCTCTCATCCAATATGTTCATCCCGGCTATGTGTAGGCCGGCAATAGTGGACGAGACATGTTATGTTTAGTTAGGCTACGTTTGGAAGGGTTACGATGATTTGGATTAGGTTTGGATAGCTTTGCTTCTTAACCTATACACAGATATTCGGTAGATTCCTGCTTTCGACTGTGCTCTAATCTGTTCTGCTCTGCCCTCGGGATGCAAGCAATATTGGTCTCGGCACGTTATACTGTGTTAGACTACCTTTGGTTAGATTAGATTAGGCTAGTTTAGGGCAGGATAACAGCGACTTTCAAGCTATACACAGGAATGCGGAGAATTCCTGCGCTCTACTGTTCTCTATTATATACTGCTCGACTCCAAGGTGGCCGACAATAGTTGTCTCGACACGTTACGTTGAATTAGTGTAAGTTTGGTTATGTGGCGATTTGCTACGGATGG
>NW_016950346.1:0-6543 GCF_001483705.2 Eufriesea mexicana
AGAGATCATCGTCGCTGTCCTCCCCAGTGCGAAGCATTACGTACTAGAGCACAGTAGGTGGCAGAAATCCACCGATCGTCTGTGTGTAGCACAAAAGCAAACGATATCCTAACCATATTTGTCCAACCCTAACATAACCAAACGTAACAAAACACAGCCAAGCGTGACACGGCAATCATTCCAGGCGTCCTCAGAGCTCGGCAGAGGGTAGTATTGCAATGTAGAGCGCAGAAACCCATCGAGTAGCTGTGTATCGCACAAAAGTCAAAGCTATCCTATGCTAACCAAACCAAACGTAACAAAACCGAACGTAACATAACAGAACCTAACGTGCCGAGACCATTATTGCTGCCCTCCCCATAGAAAATCTGAACATAACAGAGCACAGTAGGGCGCAGATATCCGCCGAACAGCACTGCGTAGCACAACAGTCAGAGCTATGCTGTCATAGCATAGCCAAACGTAACATAGCCAAACGTAACGTAGCTCAACTTAACGTGCCGAGACCACTACTGCTGGCCTGCCCTGGGACAAGTAGAATATGGTACAGCATGTTAGAGGGCTGGTATCCACAAAATAACAGCATATAGCACAAACGTCAAAGCTGTCCTCTCCTAATCTGACCAAACGTAACAAAAGCAATGGTAACAAATCAATTTAGCGCGCCTCGGCCACGATTTCTGGCATCCCCAAAGCAAAGCAGAGCATATGAGGGAAGAGCAGATCACAGAAACACGTCGTAAATCAGGGTGTAGCAAAAGAGTGAAAGCTATCCCGTCCTAACCTTAACTAAGGTAGCGTAAACGTACGCAACATAAGGCATCCAAACGTGCTGGGACCACTATTGCTGCCAGGCACAGAGCGAAGCAGAATGCACTAGAGCAGAGTAGAGCGCAGAAGTCCACCGAATAGTAATGCATAGCGCAGAAGTCAAAGCTAATCTACCCAAACCTAATCAATCGTTGCATAGCCAAGCGTAACCTAACTAAGACTACCGTGCCCCGTACACCACTGCTGGCCTCCCTATCCTAAGTTAGGGTAGGACAGCTTTGACTTCTTTGACACACACTGCTGTTAGTAGCATTGCTGCGCTCTTCTGTGCGCTAGGGTGTTCTGCTTGGATCTGGGGAAGCCAGCAGTTGTGGACTCGGCTCCTTATGATGAGATAGGCTATGTCAGGTTAGGATGGGTTAGGACAAGTTATATTAGGATGTCTTCGACTTTTGTGCTATAAGCTGCAATGCGGTGAATTTCTGCGCTCTACTGTGCTCTAATATTTTCTGCTTGTCTCTGGCGAGGCCAGAAATGGCGGTCTCGGCACGCTTGGTAGATTGCGGTCGCGTTCGGTTTTGTTAGGTTTCGTTACGTTCGTCCAAGATAGCGTTGACTTTCCCGCTGGACACTGCTATTCGGCGTATCTCTGCGCTCCAACGTGCTCTACTACATTCTGCTTGGCCCTGGACGGCCAGCAATAGTAGTCCCGACACGTTCGGTTGAGTTATGGTACGTTTAGTTACGTTACGTTTGGTTAGTTTAGGATAGAATAGCTACGCGTTATGTGCTACGTAATGCTGTTCTGTGGATTTCTGCACTATACTGTGCTGTAATATTTTCTACTTGACACAGGGGAGCACAGCAATAGTTGCTTCGGCTCGTTAGGTTGAGATGAGTTACGTTCGGTTAGGTTCAGTTTTGTTACGTCCGGAAAGGATAGCTCTTACTTCCGTACTGTACACAGTCATTCGGTGGATTTCTGTGCTCTACTGTGCTCTATTATATTCTGCTTGACCCTGGTGGGGCCAGCAATAGTGGTCGCGGCACGTTATATTGAGTTAGACTACGTTCGGTTATGTTATATTTGTTTTGGTTAGGTTCGGGTAGCCTTGAATCTTCTGCTATACTCTGCGATTCCATGAAATTCTGAGCACTGCTATAACCTATTATGCTCTGCTCGGCTCCGGGAGGGCAGCAATAGTTGTCGCAGCACGTAGGTATAACAAGGTTATGTTCGGCTATGATACAATTGGCTGGTTGGTATAGGATAGCTTTGACTTTTGTGTTATACTCTAATATTCGACAGATTTCTGCGCTCTACTGTGCACTTGTATGCACTGCTTGGCTGTGCGGAGTCCAGCTGTAGTGGTTTCGGCCCGTTAGTCTGAGATACGTTGCGTATGGCTATGTTACGTGTGGTTAGGTTAGGAGGGGATAGCATTGACCTGTGTGCTGTACACTTCTATTCGGTGGACTTCTGCGCTCCACTGTGTTCTAGCACATTCTGCTCGGCTTTTGGGAGGCCAGAATTAGTGCCCTAGGCAGGGTAGGCTGAGTTAGGTTGTGTTGGGTTGAGTTACCATTGGTTTGGTTAGGATATAATAGAGCAGACTTTTGTGCCATACTCTGCACTTCGGTGGATTTCTGCGCTCTACATTGCACCGCTACACTTTACTTGCGTCTCGTGAGGCCAGCAATATTGGTCGTGGCAACCCGGATTGTGTTACGTCAAGTTTGGTTATATCACGCTTGGTTAGGTTTGGATAGGATAGCTTAGAGTTATGTGCTGTACACAGCTATTCTGTGGATTTGTACGCTCTACATTGCCCTAATATTATCAGCTTGAATCTGGGGATACCAGTAATGGTGGTCTCGGCTCGTTAGGTTGAGCTATGCTATATCTAGTTATGTTACGCTTGGATAGGGCAGGAGAGGGTATGTTTAACTTTTATGCTATGAACTGCAACTTGCTGCATTTCTGCGCTCTGCTGTGCTCTAATATGCTCTGCTTGGCTCCGAGGAGGCCAGAAACAGTGGTATCGGCACGTTACGTTGAGCTATACCGCTTTTGGTTGGGTTATGCTAGATTGGGTTAGGTTTGGATAGCTATGGCTTCCTTGGCAAAGACTGTTATTCGTTGGATTCCTGCTATTTGCTCTGCTCCACTATGTTCTGCTTGGCTGTAGCGAGGCCAGTAACAGTTGTCTCGGCACATTAGCTTGAGATAGGGTACGTTCGGTTATGTTACGTTAGCTTTGGTTAGGATTGGTTATTTCCGACTTTTCCGCGATACACTGCGGTCCACCGGATTTCTGCGCTCTACTCTTCTGCAATATGCTCCGCCTGACTCTGTGAAGGCCAGAAATTGTGGTCTCGACACGTTAGTCTGAGTTAGGTTGCGCTCGATTGTGTTACGCTTGGATATGTTTGGATAGTGTAGCTTTGACATTTCTGCTATACAGTGCGATTCAATGGTTCTCTGCGCTCTACTCTCCTCTCTTACGTTCTGCCTTGCTGTGTGGAGGGTAGCAATAGTGGTCACGACACGCTAGTTAGAGATATGTTACGCTAGGCTACGTTAAGTTTGACTTTGTTAGGATACGAAGGCCTTGACTTTTGTGCTATCCACTGCTATTGGGTGCGTTTCTGCGCTCTAGTGTGCTCTAGTACTTTCTGCTTGGCTCTGTGGTGGTCAGCAATAGTGGTCACGGCACTTTAATTTGAGCTAGAATACGTTTGGCTATGTTAGGTTACGTTCAGTTAGGTCAGGATAGTTCCGACTTCTGTGCTTCACACTGCTGCTTGGTGGATTTCTGCGTTCTGTTGTACTGTAATAAGTCCTGCCTGTACCTGGGGTGGCAAGCAATAATGTTCGTGGTACGCTTGGTTGATATGGGTTACGTTTGATTTGGTTATGTTCAGACATGCTATGTTAGTATATATGTACCTTTTGTGTTACACACTTAAATGCGTCCGATTACTACACTGTACTGTGCTCTAGTATATTCCGCTTGGCACTTGGGAGGCAAGTATTAGTCTGCGTTGCTTTGGGTCAAGCTACGTTCGATACTGTTACGCTTGGTTATGTCAGGACAGGGTAGCTTCAACTCTTGTGCTATACACTGCGATCCTATGGATTTCTGCTCTCTACACTGCTCTAATATTTTCTGCTTGGCTCTCGGTAGGCCAGCAATATTTGTCGCGGCACGCTATGTTGAGCTAGGCTTCGTTTGGTACGATTATGTTACGTTTCTTTAGCTTCGGAAAGCGTAGCCTCGACTTTTATGTTATACACCGCGATTCTATGGATTTCTGAGCTCCACTCTCCTCTAATACGTTCTGCTCGGCACTCGGGAGGTCAGGAATGGTGGTCGCGGCACGCTAGGTTGAGTTAGGTTACGCTTGGTTGCTTTGAGCCTGGATAGGTTAGGATACGATAGCATTGTCTTTTGTGCTATACACTCCCTTTCGGTGGATATCTACGCTCCGCAGTCCTCTAATATTTTCTGCTTCGCTCTGGGGACGCCAGCAGTAGTGGTCTCGGCACGTTAGGTGGATTTCGGTTACGTTGGGTTAGGTTGGGTTACATAAGGTTGGGTCAGGTTATGCCAAGTTCGGTTAGGATGGCTTTGACTCTCTTGCCTTGCACTGTTACTAGGTGGATATCAGCGCTCTACTGTGCTCTACTATGTTCAGCTTGGCCCTGGGTATGCCAGCAACTGTGGTCTCGGTACGTTGGTTTGAGTTATGGTACGTTTAGTTTTGTGACGATTGGCTAGGTTAGGATAAGTGAGCTTGACTGTTGGCCTGTGCACTGCGATTCGGTGGATTTCTGCGCTCTGCTGTGCCCCATTTCGCTCTGCTTAGCCCTGAGGAGGCCAGCAATAGTGGTCTCGGCTCGATAGATTTAGTTATTCTACGTTTGGGCAGCATACGTTAGTCTGGATTATGTTTGGGTAGCTTTGGCTTACGTGGTGTACACTCCTTTACGGTGGATTCCTGAGTTCCCCTGTGCTCTGCTATACTCTGCTCGACTCTGGGAAGGCCAGCAATGGTGGTCGCGACACGTTGCATACAGTCCGTGCACGTATGATTAGGTTCTGTTATGTTGGGTTAGCATATGGTGGCACTGCCTTTTGTGCTATAGGTCGCTATCCGTTTGATTCCTGAGCTTTGCATTGCTCTACTATACTTTGCTCGACTATGGAGAGGGCAGCAATAGTGGTCTCGGCACGTTAGGTTGAGTTAGACTACGTTTGGATGTGTTATGTTAGCCTGGGTTAGGTATGGGTATCTTTGGCTGACGTGGCGTTCACTCATGTACGGTGAATTTCTGCGTTCCACTGTGCTACAGTATATTCAGCGTGGCTCCCGGGGGCATGCAATAGTGTTCTCGGCACGTTAGGTTAAGTAATGCTGCGTTTGGTTATACTACGCTTCGATAGGGTAGGACCGGATAACTTTGACTTTTGTGATGTGCAGTGCCATTGGTCGGATTTCAACGCTCGACGTTGCTCTACTATACCTTGCTCGGCCCTGTGCTGACCAGTAATAGTGGTCTCGGACCGCTAGGTTTAGTTAGGTTACGTTTGGTAACGTTATTTCAGTTTGGGTTATGCTTGGATAGATATGACTTTCGTGGTATAACAACAATTGGGTGGATTTCTACAGTTCACTGTGCTATAGTACGTTCTTCAATGCTCTGGCGTCTCGTGAGGCCAGCAATATTGGTTTAGGTACGTCAGGTTTCGTTATGTTACGTTTGGGCATGTTACATTTGGTTAGGCTACGATAGGGTAAGTCTGGCTAAGATTGATTCGACTTTCGAGCTATACACTGTTACTCGGTGGATCCCTGCCCTCTACTGTACTCTACTCTAATCTGCTTTCCCTGCGGAAGCCAGCAATAATGGCTGCGGGGCGTTATGCTGAGTTTGGCTATATCAGATTGGAATATGTTGGAATGGGTTAGGTTTGGGTATCATTGACTTTTCGGCTTTACACTGCGATTCTATGGATTTCTACGCTCTACTCGCCTCTAGTATGCTCTGCTTGGCTCTGGAGAGGCCAGCAATAGTGGTGGCGGCTGGTTAGGTACAGTTCGGTTACGTTTGGCAATGTTACGGTTGGTAAGGTTGGGAAAGGATAGCTAAGACTGTTGCGCTACACATTCCTATTCGGTGGATTTCTCCGCTCTACAGTACTCCAATATGCCCTGCTTTGCGCGGAGGATGTCAGAAATAGTGGCCGAGGCCCGTAAGGTTTGGTTAGGTTACGTTTGGTTAGGTTATGTTAGCATGGGTTACGTTTGGATTTTCTTGAACTTTCTGCTGTACATTGCATTTCTATTGACTCATGCGCCACATTCTCCTCCGATATGTTCTGCTTGGCGATGCGGAGGCCAGCAATATTGGTCTAGGCACATTAGGTTGGGTTGTGTTACGTTCAGTAATGTTACGTTTGGCTAGGATAGGATAGGATATCTTTGACTTTCGTGCCATACACCGCCATTCGGTGGAGTTCTGCCCTCTACTGTGCTCTATTACGTTCCGCTTAGCTCTGGGGAGGCCGGAAATTTTGGTCTCGGCACGTTATGTTGACTCATGCTACGTTTGGTTAGTTTACGTGGGTACAAGTAAGCACTGGACACCTTTGACTTTTGTGATATAGACTGCAATGCGACTGGTTTCTTAAGTTTCTTCGCTCCGCTGTTCCCTAGTATATTCGTCATACCTCTGGAGAGGGCAGCAATATGGTCTCGACTCATTAG
>NW_016950347.1:0-519 GCF_001483705.2 Eufriesea mexicana
TACAATAGAATCTTATTGAAAAGTTCAATTGTATTGTCATTTTCGACTAATATCATGTGAGCAAATTTCGTGCGTCAATAAGGAGGAAAGATTCTATTGGTTTGCTATAGCCAATGCATTGTCATAGAATATGTCTGAAAAGCCCAATTTTATTGACATTTTCGATTAATATCGTGGTGAGCAGGCCTTTCTGCATAAATAAGGAGGTAAGATGATATTGGTCTGCTATAGCCACTGCATTGCGATAGAAGCAGAATGAAAAGATCAGTTCTATTGACATTTCCGACCAATATCATGGTGACCAATCTTTATTGCGTAAGTAAGGTGGAAAGATAATATTGGTTTGCTATAGCCATTGCATTGCAGTGGTATCTAATCTAACGTGAATGTTCAATTCAATTGACATTTTCGACTCATTTCGTGGTGAGCATATTTTCCTGCATAGGTTAGGAGGATAGATCCTATTGATCCGCTATAGCCATTGAATTGCACCTGAATCTGACTGAAAAGTTCAATTTT
>NW_016950348.1:0-1141 GCF_001483705.2 Eufriesea mexicana
TGAATCGCAGTCTATATCAGGAAAGTCATTGCTACCGAATCCCAACCCATACCAACAGGGCACTGTCAAACGTAGGCTAACACAACCGAACGTGCCGAGGCAGCCATTGCAGCCCTGCCGTGAGCCCAGAAGGACATTCTAGAGGAGAAAGAGCGGTCGTGGCGCGATAGGTTGAGTTATGCTACGTGCGGTTAGGTTAGGTTCGGTTACGCTTGGCTAGCTTCGGCTACGTTTGGTTATCATATCTTTGACTTTCGTGTTTTACACTGCTATTCTATGGACCTCTGCTTTCTACTCACCTCTAGTGTGCCCCGTTTGGCGATGGGGAGGCCACTAATTTCGGGCCGGGACCGGTAGGTTATGTTTGGTTACGTTTGATTAGTCTCGGTTCGGTCAGATTAGGTCTGGGTATCTCCTACTTTTTTGCTCTACACAGCTACTCGGACGATTCGAGTGTCATACATAGCTCTGCCATACTCTGCTTAGCTCTCGTGAGGCCAGCAATAGCGGTCGTGGAGCGTCAGTATCTGTCACGTTACGTTTGCTTATGCTACGTTTTGGTATGTTAGGACAGGGTAGTTTGACTTTTGCGCTATACACTGCCATTCCGTGTATTTCTGCGCTCTGCAGACGGTAATATGCTCTGCTTCGCGCTGGAAGAACCGACAATAGTGCTCTCGGCACGTTAGTTTGAGTTATGTTATGTATGGTTCGGTAACGTTTGGTTTGGTTAGGATACGATAACTTTGGTTGGTGCTCTATACACTGATATTCGGTGGATTTCTGCGCTCTCCATTGCTCTTCTATGTTCTGCTCGACTCTTGGAAGACCAGCAATAGCGGTCGTGGCACGATACGCTTTCTTCTGTTACGCATGTCTTGGTAAGGTTAGAATACGTTTGGTTAGAATGGCTCTGAATTTTTTGCTATACACAGCTATTCGGCAGATTCCTGCGCTCTACTGTGCTCTAGTATGTTCTACTAGGCTCTGGGTGTCCAGAAATAAATGTCGCGGCTCGTTAGGTTTAGTCATTCTACGTTCGGTGGGGTAAGGTAAGGCTAAGTTAAGTTAGGATATGTTTGACTTTTGTGCTATACACTGTTATTTGGTGGCTTTCTTCGCTCTACTGTGCTCTAGTATA
>NW_016950349.1:0-2854 GCF_001483705.2 Eufriesea mexicana
ATGTATGGATTTATATATGTATGGAAGTATGGACGGATGGTTGTATCGAATTATGGAAGTACGAATGGACGGGTTTATGGGTGCATGGTCGAGTGGATGTATGGATGTGTACATGGATGGGTGTATGAATGGATATGTTTATGGATCGATGGATGTATGGATGGGTGGATGGATGGGTGGAAGTATGCATGGATGTATGTATGGATGTTTGTATGGATGTATGTATGGGCGGATGTATGGATGTATGTAAGAATGTATGTACGGATGTATGTATGAATGAATGTTTGCGTGTATGTATGGATGTGTGTTAATGTGTGTATGGTTGCATGGGTGTGTGGACAGATGGATGCATGGGTTTATGGATGTATGCATGTATGCATGTATGGATTTTTCCATGTATGGATGTTTGCATGTATGAATGTATGGAAGTAAGATTGAATGCATGCGTGCATGTATGTATGTATGGATTTATGTGTGTATGGATGTATGGATGGGTGGATGGATGGATTGTTGTATGGATGTATGGATGGATAGATGGATGGACTGGTGGATTGGTGGATGGATGGATGGATGTATGGATCGGTGGATGTATGGATTGGTGGACGCATGGATGGATAGGTGTATGGATGTATAGATGTCTTGATGTGTGTATAGATGTATGGATGGATGTATGGACGGACATGTGTATGGATGTATGCATGCGTGTATGGAAGGTCGTATGTATGGATGCATGTATGCAAGGATGCATGGACGTATGTATGGATGTTTGTATGGATGAATGTATGGATGTATGCATGGATGTATGTATGGATGCTTTTATGAATGTAAGTATGGGTGTATGAATGGATGTATGTATTGATGTATGTATGAATGTCTGGATGGATGGATGGATTGTTGGGATTATGTATGGATGGATGGATGTATGGATAGATCGATGTATGGATGGGTGCATGTATGGATGGATGGATGTATGGAGGGATGGTTGTATGGAAGGATGGTTGTATGGATGGATGGATGTATGGAAGTATGGATGTATGTATGGATGGATGGCTATATGGATGGTTGGAAGTGTGGATGGATTGTCTTACGGATAGGCGAATGTACGGATGTATGGATGCATGTATTTATATATGTATGGATATATGGATGGATGGATGTATCGAATGGTGGAGGTACGGATGGACGGGTTTATGGATGTAAGGTCGTGTTGATGTATGGTTGTATACATGGATGGGTGTATGAATGGATAGATTTATGGATCGGTGGATGTATGTACAGTTGGATCTATGGATGGGCATATGTATGGATAGATGGAAGTATGGAAGTGTGGATGGACGGATGGATGTATGTATGGATGGATGGCTCAATGAATGGATTTATGTATGGATGGATTGAGGTATGGATGGACGGATTTACGGAAGTATGGATGTATATATGGATGTGTCTATGGGAGTATCTATGGATGTGTGGAAGTACGTATGGATGAATGAATCAATGGATGGATGGAAGGTTGGACGGATTTATGATTGTATGGATGTGTGGATGTATGGATGTACAAATGTATGGATGTACGGATGTATTTATGTTCGGACGTATATATGTATGGATGTATGGATGGACAGATGTGTGGATCGATGGATGTATGGATGGGTATCTGTATGGATGGGTGGATGTATGGTTCGATGTATGTATGGATGGGTGGATGTATGGATGGCTGGATGTATGGATGTGTGGACGTATGGATGGATGGATGTGTGGAAAGTTGCATGTACGGATGGATGTATGTATGGATGAATGGTTTTATGCATGGATGGATGTATGGATGGATTGATGTATGGATGGACGGATGTACGGATGTATGGATGTATAGATGTATATATGCATGTATGTATGGTTGTATGGACGTATGGGTGTATGGATGGATGGATGTATGGATGGATGGATGGATGGACTGATGTATGGATGAATGGATGGATATATGTGTGGATAGATGGATGTTTGGGTGGGTGGATGTAGAGTTGGATGCATGTATGGAAGGGTGTATGTACGTATGGATGGATGGGTTTATGTATGTATGGATGTATGAATGTATGGATGTATGGTTGGACGGATGTATGTATGTTTGGATGTATGGACGGATAGATGTATGGATCGATGGATGTATGGATGGGTGCTTGTATGGTTCGATGGATGTATGGTTCGATGTATGTATGGATGGGTGGATCTATGGATGGTTGGATGTGTAGAAAGGTGGACGTATCGATGGATTTATGTATGGATGAATGGTTGTTTGGATGGATGGATGTATGGATGTATTGATGTATGTATGGATGTATGGATGGATGTATGAACAGACATGTGTATGGATGTATGGATGCGTGTATGGAAGGGCGTATGTATGGTTGCATGTATGGATGGATGTATGGATGTATGTACGGATGTATGTATGGGTATATCTGTGGACGCATGGATGGGTGTGTGTATGGATGGGTGTATGTATGGTTGTGTGTATGGGTGTATGTATGGATGTGTGGATGTGCGTATGTTTGAATGTATGGATGTAAGTGTGGGTGTATGTATGGATGTATGTATTGATGTATGTATGAATGTCTGGATGGATGGATGGATTGTTGGGTTGATGTATAGATGGATGGATGTATGGATCGATCGATGTATGGATGGGTGTATGTATGGATGTATGTATTGATGTATGTATGAAAGTCTGGATTTATGGATGGTTTGTTGGGTTGATGTATGAATGGATGGATATATGGATCGATGGATGTATGGCTCGTTGGATGTATGAATCGATGGATGTATGGTAGGATGGATGTATGAATGTATGGATGTATGT
>NW_016950350.1:0-540 GCF_001483705.2 Eufriesea mexicana
GCTACATACAGCCGTCCATACGTCCATACATATATGCATCCATACATTAATACATACGTACATAAATATATTCGTACATCCATACATACATCCACCCATCCACCCATCCATAAATCTATCCAACCATACATCCATCCATCCATACATATATTCATCCATAAATCCCCACATCCATACTTCCATAAATGCATACATTCGTACGTCCATCATTCGATACATCCATCCATCCATACATCCATACATGCAGACAGCCATACATCCATACATTCATACCTCCGTACATCCGTTCATCCATACCACAATCTACCCATACATCCATCAATCCAAACAACCATTCATCCATTCATCCATCCATCCATACATCCACCTTTCCATACATCCTTCCATCCATACATACACCCATTCATAAATCCACCCATCCATACATGCATCCATATACAAGCAGCCATCCATACACCCATCGATCCAGACATCAACACACCCATACGTCCATCCATCCATACATTCATACATCCACACATCCGTAAATCCATCCATCCA
>NW_016950351.1:0-591 GCF_001483705.2 Eufriesea mexicana
AATGGCAAGTACAGCCATCTGCTTGCCAGAGAATAAGTCTATTCAAAATCTATAATCTGTTATCTCTTGGTGAATTGGTCGCCTAAAGCCTTCAATCCAATGGCAAGAACAGCCATCTGCTAGCCAGAGAATTGGTCTATTCAAAATCTATAATACGTTGTAGCTTGGTGAATAGGTCGCCCAAAAAAAAAATACAGCCATCTACTTGCCAGAGAATAAGTATATTCGAAACCTATAAGCTGCTATAGCTTGGTGATTTCATCGCCTAACGCCTTCAAGCCAATGGCAAGTACAGCCATCTACTCGCCAGAGAACGAGTACATTCAAAACTTATAAGCTGCCATAGCTTGGAGATTAGATCGCCTACCGCCTGCAATCCGATGCCAAGTACAGCCATGTACTTGCCAGGGAATAAGTCTATTCAATATCTATAATCTGTTATAGCATGGTGAGTAGATAGCCTAACGCCTTCAATCCAATGGCAAGTACAGCCACGTACTTGCCAGAGAATAGGAATATTCAAGATCAATAATCTGTTATAGCTTGGTGAATAGATCGCCTAAGGCATTCAATCCAATGGCAAGTATATCC
>NW_016950352.1:0-603 GCF_001483705.2 Eufriesea mexicana
ATTTTGATTAGACCAAATCTCTGGCAAGTTGATGGCTGTACTTGCCATTGGATTGAAGGCGCTCGGCGTTCTATTCACCGAGCTATAACAGATAATAAATTTTGAGTAGACATATTCTCTGGCAAGTAGATGGCTGTACTTGCCATTCGAATGAATGCGTTAGACGATCTATTCACCAAGATATTACAGGTTATAGGTTCTGACTGGACCTATTCTCTGGAAACTAGGTGGCTGTACTTGCCATTGGATTGAAGGCGGTAGGCGATCTATTCACCAGGCTATAACAGACTATAGATTTTCAATCTACCTATTCTCTGGCAAGTAGATGGCTGTACTTGCCATTGGATTGTAGGCGTTAGGCGCCCTATTCGCCAAGCTATAACAGATTATAGATTTTGATACTGGCAAGTGGAGGGCTGTGCTTGTCATTGGATTGAAGGCGTTTGGCGATCTATTCACCAAGCTATGGCAGCTTATAGGTTTTGAATGGACTTATTCTCTGTCAAGTAGATGGCTGTACATGCAATTGGTTGCAGACGGTAGGCGACCTATTAACCAAGCTACAACAGATTATAGATTTTGAATAGACTTTTTCCCTGGCAA
>NW_016950353.1:0-877 GCF_001483705.2 Eufriesea mexicana
AAACTTGACATAACCGAACGTAGCTTAACTCAACCTAACGTGCCGGTACCATTGTTTCTTGCCGTCCAAGGGCCAGGCAGATTATACTAGAGCATAATACAGCGCACTAATGCATCGCATTGCAGTGTATAGCACAAAAGTGAAGGATACCCTATCCTACCCTGTCCTATCCTAACACAACCGAACGTATCCTAACTAAGCATAAGGTGCCCAAACTACCACTGCTGGCCTCCCCAGAGCGAAGCAGAACATATTGGAGGAATATACAGCGCAGAAATGCACCGAATACCGGGGTAGATCACAGAAGTCAATGCTATCCCATCCTAACCAGGTAGGTAAAGTTAGGTTAGGCTATCTTTGAATTTTGTGCCTTACACTGCAATACGGCGGATCTGGACAAGCTAGTAAGCTCTAGTATATTCTCCTTCGCTCATGGGAGGTTAGCAACATTGGTGTAGGCACGTTGGGCTGAGTCAGGTACGCTTGGCTATGTTATGCTTTGCTCGGTTAGGTTAGGATGGCTTTGACCTTTGTGCTATACACTGCTATTCGGTGGATTTCTGCGATCTACTGCGCTCTAGTGTATTCTGCTTGGCTCTCGGGAGGCCACCAATAGAGTTCTACGCACGTTAGGTTGAGTGAGGTTACGTTAGGCTATGTTATGTTTTGCTAGGTTAGGCAATGACAGCTCAGGCTTTTGTGCAATGGACGGCAATTCGGTGGATTTCTGCGCTCTACTATTCTGCAATGTAATCTCCTTCGTCCTGGGAACACAGCAACAGTGGTCGCGGCACGTTATGTCGAGATCGTCTAAGTTTCTTTATGTTACGTAGGCTTGGGTTAGGCTCGATATCTTTGACTCTTCTGCCATGCACCG
>NW_016950354.1:0-552 GCF_001483705.2 Eufriesea mexicana
CTTCCGCTCTAGTCAATAAGCATTGAGAGTACAGCACAGAGTACGGCAACTAACGCTCTACTGCAAGCGTTGCATTGATCTGTTTAGCGATGAGATAAATCATGCAGCATTTACAGAGTGAGAAGCGTCAGATCTATTATCGATCGAGACGTTAACAGTTGACAAGAGGGTACTGCATGCAACCATCATCACAGTGCTATAGCCGCCGGAATTATTTTTGCACTGATGATTTATATTAAGCAGCAGCTCCAGAATAATCAATGCATGCATCAGTTACGGCTAGAGATAATTACAATTGACAGTACGGTAATTGGTATGTCCACCAACAGAGAAGTCTAGCTGTTAGATTTATCTGTTCACTGATGAGTCCACCAACAAAGAAGTCTAGCTGTCAGATTTATCTGTTCACTGATGACAATAATTCTGCAGCAGTTCGAGAATGATCAAGGTATGAATCAAACAATAATTCTGCAGCAGTTCGAGAATGAACAAGGTATGAATCAGTTATAGCTAAAGCTACTAACAATTGGAAAAGCACAATTGAGTATAGCA
>NW_016950355.1:0-589 GCF_001483705.2 Eufriesea mexicana
ATGTATGTATGGGTGTGTGTATGGATGTATGTATGGATGTATGGATGGAAGTATGTATGGATGTATGTATGGGTGAATGTATGGACTTGGGGATGTACGAATGGATGTATGTAAGGATGGATTGTTGTACGGTTGAACGGATCTATGAATGTATGTTTGTGTGGATGTATGGAAGTACGATTGTATGGATGCACGGATGTTCAGATGTAAGGATGTATGTATGTATGGATGTATGGATGGATAAATGTATGGAAGAATGATTTTTTGGATGGATGGATGTATGGATGGATTGAAGTATGGATGGACGGACGTACGGATGTACGGTTGTATGGATGTATATTTGTATGGATGTATGGATGAGTGGATGTATGTATTTATGTATTTAAGGATTTAATAATGGATTGATGGATTGGTGGATGGATGTATGGATGGATAGATGTATGGATCGATGTATGTGTGGATGGATGGCTGTATGTATGGTTGGATGTATGCATAGATTGAAGTATGGTTGGACGGACGTACGGACGTATGGATGTATGTATGGATGTATATATTGTTATATTTACGGATCTATGTATGGGTGCTTGTA
>NW_016950356.1:0-952 GCF_001483705.2 Eufriesea mexicana
GCCAGACCTAACCTAGCCTAACATAACGAAACGTAACATGACACAACCTAACGTGCCACGGCTACTATTTCTGGCAATCGCAGGGACCAGAAGAATACGATGGAGCACAGTAGAGCGCGGTAATCCGCGGCAATTCATGGTACAGCACAAAGGACAGTGATATCTTATACTAAGCCAAACAAATCAAACCGAAACGTACGTAACCTAACTCTACCTAGCGCCCTGCGGCGACAGTTTCTGGCCTCTTCAGAGCAAAGCAGAGCATACTAGATCAGGGTCGAGCGCAGAAATTCACCGAAAAGCAGTGTATTGCACAAAAGTCGAATTCGTCCTGGCTTAACCTAACCAATCATACCATAACCAAACGTAACCTAACTCCAATCAAAACGCCCTACACTATTGCTGACTTCCCGAGAGCCAAGCAGAATATACTACAGCACAGTAGGTTACAGATATCCGCGGAACTTCCGTGTATGCTGCAAAAGTCAAAGATACCCTTACCAAACATGACCTTACATAAAATAACCAAACGTAGCCTAACTCAACGTAACGTGCCGACGACACTAATGATGCCCACCCAGAGACAAGCTGTACGCATTAGAGCACAGTAGAGCCCCCCTTAACCTAACCAATCGTATCGTATCCAAACGTAACCTAACCCTGCCTAACGAGACGCGACCACTATTGCTCGCCTCCCTAGATCCAAGCAAAACGTATTAGAATACAGCAGAGGGCAGGAATCCATAGAATTGCAGTGTACAGCAGAAAAGTCAACGCTATCCTGACCTAACTAAAGCAAATATATCCTAGCCAAACGTAGGCAAGCTCAACATAACGAACCGCAACCACTAATGCTGGTCACCCCAGGACCAAGCAGAATCCAGTACATCAGAGTCGAGCGCAGATGTCCACAGTACAAGAGTGTACGAAACGAAAGACAATGATATTCTGA
>NW_016950357.1:0-1560 GCF_001483705.2 Eufriesea mexicana
TGTATTGGTGTACAGATGTATGGATGCATGAATGTATGCTTGTATGTATGTATGTATGGATGTATCTATGGATGTATCTGTGGATGTATGGATGGATGTATGGATGTATGGGCGTATGGATGGATTAATGTACAGATGGTAATATATAGTTGGCAGGATATATGGATGGATGGATGTATTGATGTACATATGTGTGGATGCATGAATGTATGCTTGTATGGATGTATCTATGGATGTTTGTATGGATGTATGTATGGATGTATGGATGGATGAGCGGGAAGATGTGTGTATGGATGTATGTATGCACGAATGTACATGTGTATGTATGGATATGTGTAATGATGTATGTATGAATGTATGGATAGGTGGATGGATGGCTTGTTGTATGGATGAATGGGTCGCCGGATGTATGGATGGATGTATGTATGGTTGGATGGATGTATGGATGTATGGGAGTATGGATGGATGGATGTATGTATGGATGTATGCATGGATGTTTATATGGATGTATGTATCGATGTATGTATGGATGTATGTATGGGGGTATGTATGGATGTATGTGGAGGTGTATGTATGTATGTTTGGATGGATGTATGTATGGGTGTCTGTATGGATGTATGTGTTGCTGTATGTACGAATTTGCGTATGTATGTATGTATGGCTGCATGGAACGATGGATGTTTGGCAGGGTGGACCTACCGGATGGATGGGTGTATGGAAGGATGGAAGTAAGGTTGGATGTATTTATGGATGGATGGCTGTATGGATGGATGGGTGAATGCATGTATGTATGTTTGGATGTTTGTATGGGTGCATGTATATATGTATGCACGGATGTATGGAGGGATGTGTGTATGGTTGTATGTATGGGCGAATGTATTTGTGTATGTATGGATATATGTATTGATGTATGCATGGATGTATGGATGGGTGGACAGATGGACTGTTCTATGGATAAATGGATCGATGGATGTACGGATGTACGTATGTATGGATGTATGGATGTATGGATGAATGGATCGATGGATGTATGGATGGGTGGATGTATGGATGGATGGATGTATGGATGCATGAATGTGTGGATGTACGAATGTATGTATGATACGGATGTATGGATGTGTGGATGTATATATTTATGGATGTATGTATGGAAGGATGAATGAATGGGTGGATGTATGGTTGTATGTATGTATGGATGTATGGACGTATGGATGTATGTATGGGTGGATGTATGGATGTATGTATGGATGTATGGATGTATGGATGTATGGATGTATGGGTGTGTGGATGGATGGATGTATGGGCGGACGGATGTGTAGATAGCAGGATATACGGATTGATGGACGTATTGATGTAAAGATGTACGGATGTTGGAATGGATATTCTTATGGATGTATGTGTGGATGTATGGATGGATGTGTGGCAGAATCTACCTGCGTATATATGGATATATGTATTGATGTATGTATGGACGTATGGATGGGTGGACGGATGGAATCTTGTATGGATGTATGGATCGATGGGTGTATGGATGGGTGGATGTATGGATGGATGTTTGTA
>NW_016950358.1:0-1009 GCF_001483705.2 Eufriesea mexicana
AAATACATCATTATAGCCGCAACTACTCAATAGTTTTTGAGATATTTGCGATTAAAGTTTTATGAGTCTCTTAATTATAAATTTCTTTCTAATGTGTTTCAAATTAAGTTGTATCGTAACGGCGACGATCGAGAATTGCTGCAGTGGAGGACCGGCATTCGTTACCGGTCCCATAGATTTGATAGTTTCTTCAATATACTTTTAATTTTGTATTCATTTTACATTGTAAATAATCAATTGCAATTAAAATTTCTTAATGAAAAAAATTATTATTTACGCTTTCTTATTCTAATATATAATAATTACAAAATAATAAGAATATTATGCAAGAAAAATACTTCTCCATACCATTCTTATTTACTACAGGAAATACAAAACCTACTGCTCATGTAAGTATTAATTATTAAATTAAACATGGTATAAGAATTTTGCCTATAATTCCACCTTTGCTCTGCAGCTATATATGATCACGAAATAATTACAAAAACTTGGCAATTTATTAATTTTCTACTGTCCAATTGATTTCCAGTATCCAGTTCGAATACAATATTTTACCGCGTGCGATCAGCGCCATCTATGATTTGGGCTTAAAAATCAAGAAAGTAATAGGAATATAGAATAGGCAAGAAGGTAGTCGAAGTACTGGTCACGTGGTAGACAACGATAGAGACAGGATAGAAAAGGATATAATGTCTCCGGTAGAGAAAAATAATTAATTATTCAATTTCCGTAAACAGTTTGTGAACTTTTATAATTGTAATGCAAAGCTGGAACTTCAGGCTGCATACTCATGTAACTTTTGTAAAGAATTTATCTCTAAATTGTTAGTTATTAATTTTCGTTTTATGGCGGCTATGATTTCTTAACGGCGACCATCACGATTTTCCGTGGAAATATTTAATACTAAACGAAACTAGCATCAATATGTGATCAAAAGTTATATGAGAAGATTCGCTAGAACATTGTCTTTCTAATGAGTGCACAAAGCTTCATAAATTAATTGCGTAGA
>NW_016950359.1:0-519 GCF_001483705.2 Eufriesea mexicana
TGTGCGCTGTCACGGTCTGCTTGTCTCAGGAGGCGCCAGGAACATCGGTTGCGGCGCGTTAGGATGAGTTGCGTTCCGTTTGGCTGGGTAAGGCTTGGCTAGGTTAGGATGGGATAGTCATGACTTTCGTCTATGCACTATTATACAGTGGATTTCTGCGCTCTACTGCGATCTAATATGCTCTGCTTGGCTTTGAGGAGGAGAGCAGTAGTGGTTTCGGCACGATACCTTTTGTTAGGTTATGTTCGGATATGTAACGTTTGTATAAGTTAGGAGAGATAGCTTTAACTCTTGTGCTGTACACTGCTGTTCGGTGCATTTCTGCGCTCTGCTATGCTCTAATATGCTCTGCTTGGCGCTGTGGAGGCCAGCAGAATTGGTCTCGGCACATTAGATACAGTTAGGTTGCCTCCATTATGTTACGCTTCGTTAGGTTAGGGTAGGATAGCTTTGACCTTTGTGCCATACACGGCTATTCGGTGCCTTCCTGCGCACTACGTTGCTCTATTCTATTCTGCT
>NW_016950360.1:0-369 GCF_001483705.2 Eufriesea mexicana
GTGGATGTATATATGTATGGATGTATGTATGGATAGATGTGTGGATCGATGGATGTATGGGTGAATGCTTGTATGAATGGATGGATGTATGGTTCGATGGATGTATGGTTCGATGGATGTATGGATGGCTGGATGTATGGATGGGTGGATGTTTGGATGGATTGAGGAATGGATGGACGGATGTGCGGATGTATGGATGCATGGATGTATCAATGTATGAATGTATGGATGTATGGATGTATCGATGTTTGTGTGGATGTATGTATGGATGAATGCATGCATGTATTATGGATGTATGTACGAATATATGCATGGATGTATGCATGGATGTATGTATGGATGTTTGTATGGATGTATGTATGGATGTAT
>NW_016950361.1:0-901 GCF_001483705.2 Eufriesea mexicana
CCATACACAATCTATACCATTGCAATGGCTATAGCACTCAAAAGGCATCTTTCCTCCTTACTTTCGCAAGGAAGTAAGCTCCGCACGATATTAGTCGAAAATGTCTGCAAAATTGTACTTCCCAGCCACATTCTATATCGTTGCAAAGGCTATAGCACTCAGAAAGCTTCTTTCCTCCTTACTTATGCAAGGAAGTTAGCTCACAGAATTAGTTAAAAATGTCAATAAAATTGAATATTCCTCCCAGATTCTACAGCATTGCAAAGCCTATAGCACGCCAACAGAATCTTTCCTCCTTATTTATGCAAGCAAGCTAACTCACCGCAGTATAATTCGCAAATGTCAGTAAAATTGAACTTTCCAGGCAGGTTCTTTAGCGTTGTGAAGGCTACAGCATGTGAAATGAATATTACCTCCTCATTTATGCAAGAAAGTTAGCTCACCACGATGTTAGCCGGAAATGTCAATAAAATTGAGTTTTTCAGCCTCATTCTAGGGCATTGCAGTGGCCACTGCACGCCAATAGGATCTTTTCTCCTTGTTTATGCAAGAAAGTTAGCTCACCACGATATTATTCGAAAATGTCAACAAAATTGTATTTTCCAGACTCAATCTATATCATTGCAATGACTATAGCACTCAAAAAGCATCTTTCCTCCTTACTTACGCAAGGAAGTTAGCTCACCACGATATTAGTCGAAAATGTCAACAAAATTGTATTTTCCAGCCACATTCTATATCATTGCATTGGCTATAGCACTCAAAAAGCATCTTTCCTCCTTACTTACGCAAGGAAGTTACTCGCCATGGCATTAGTGGAAAATGTCTACAAAATTATATTTTCCAGCCAATTTCTATATCATTGCATTGGCTATAGCACTCAAAAAGCATTTTTGCTCCT
>NW_016950362.1:0-249 GCF_001483705.2 Eufriesea mexicana
GAAAATGTCAATAAAATTGATCTTTCCCGCTCGATTCTGCAGCATTGCAATGGCTATAGCGCGTCAAAAGTACCTCGCCTCCTTACTTATGCAAGGAAGTTGGCTCACCACGATATTAGTCCAAAATGTCAATAAAAGTGAACTTTCCATCCAGATTCTATAGCATTGCAATGGCTATAGCATGCCAATACAATCTTTCTTCCTTGTTTATGCAAGAAAGTTAGCTCACCTCGATATTAGACGAAAATG
>NW_016950362.1:290-551 GCF_001483705.2 Eufriesea mexicana
AGCATTGCAATGGTTATAGCTTGCCAATATAATCTTTCCTCCACGTTTATTCAAGAATGTTAGCTTACCACATTAGTCGAAAATGTGAATAAAATTGAACATTCCAACCAGATTGTACTGCATTGCAATGCCCATAGCACTCTAGAAGGATATTCCCTCCTTATTTATCCAAGAAAGTATACTCACCACGATATTAGTCGAAAATGTCAATAAAATTGAAATTTCCGACCCGATTCTACAGCATTGCAATGGCTATAGCAC
>NW_016950362.1:611-865 GCF_001483705.2 Eufriesea mexicana
AATAATGGAAAATGTCAATAAAATTGAAATTTCCAGCCCGATTCTGCAGCATTGCAATGGCTATAGCGCGCCGAAAGTATCTTTCCTCCTTACTTATGCAAGGAAGTTGGCTCACCACGATATTGGTCCAAAATGTCATTAGAATTGATTTTTCCCACCAGATTCTATCGCATTGCAATGGCTATATCTTATCAATATAATCTTTCCTCCGTGTTTATGCAAGAATGTTAGCTCACCACATTTGTCGAAAATGT
>NW_016950363.1:0-812 GCF_001483705.2 Eufriesea mexicana
ACACAGCAAGCATATCGCAGCCAACCTACCATAACCCAACATAACGTGCCGAAGCCAGTATTACTGTGCTCCCCAGTGCAAAGCGGAACATATTATAGCACAGTGGAGCGATGAAATACACCGAATAGCAGTGTATAGCACATGAGTTAAAGCCGTCGTTTCCTAGCATCACAAATCGTAACATAACCAAGCGTAACATAACTCAAAATAGCGTGCCGCGACCACTATTGCTGGGCTCCACAGACGCGAGAAGAGTATCGCAGAGCACTGCCGAGCGCAGAGTTCCACCTAATATCAGTTTATAAAGCGAAAGTCAAAGCTATTCAGTCCCAACGCAACGTAACCTAACGCAACCGAACGTATCGTAACACGACCTAACGTGTAACGACCACAATTGCTGGCCTCCCGAGTGTCAAGCAGAGCATACTGGAGCACAGTGGAGCGCAGAAACCCACAGAACAACAGATTACACCACGAAAGGCAAAGCTATTCTAACCTAACCGAATACAACATAACCTAACCGAACGTTGCATAACTGAACCTGTCGAGCCGAGAAAACGATTACTGGCCTCCCCAGAGTCGAACAGAGTATTGTAGACCGATGTACGGCGTATAAATCCACCGCGTATTGGTGCACAGCACTATAGCCAAAGCTGCCCTACCTTACATAACCAATCGTAACATTAACATACGTAGCATAGCACAACCTATCGCGCCACGAACACTATTTCTGACCTCCCAGCGCCAAGCATAACATACAAGAACGCAGTGGAGCGCAGAAATCCACCGAACTACAGATTACACCACGAAAG
>NW_016950363.1:1955-2184 GCF_001483705.2 Eufriesea mexicana
CCAAACGCAACCTAACAAAACCTGACGTGCTGCGACAGCGATTGCTGGCTTCCACAGAGCCAAGCAGAACATGTTAGTGGATGGTAGAGCTCAGAAGCTCATAGTATGGTAGTGCATATCAGAAAAGCGTAAGCTACCCAAGCCTAACCCAGACCAACAGAGTCTAACCAAACGTAGCATAGCTCTACGTAACGTGGCGCGACCACTGTTGCTGGGCTCCCAAGGGTCA
>NW_016950364.1:0-251 GCF_001483705.2 Eufriesea mexicana
CGTCGTTGGTTTATTTATGTCTCATCGTTGGCTAGATCAATGGCTATTCAGTAGCCATTGTCCGCTCTCTTAAATAATTTAACAATTATTTCTTCTTTCAGGTACTAATTTTCTTTTCTTTCAGATTTTAATTATTTTTCTTCTTTCAGATTTTATTTCTATCACTCTATTTATCTTTGTTTCAGCAATCGAGTATTTCGTATAATATTCGAATGCTTCGTCGTTGGTTTACTTATGTCTCATCGTTGGCT
>NW_016950365.1:0-565 GCF_001483705.2 Eufriesea mexicana
CAGAATATAACACGAAAGTCAGAGCTATCCTTACCGAACTTAACCCAACATAGACTAATCAGATGCGGCAGAACTGAAACTATCGTGCCGAGACCAATCGCGCTGACATTACCAGGGCTAAGCAGAATGTAGAAGAGCACAGTAGAGCACATTCATCCTCCGAATAGCAGTGTATGGCACAAAAGTCAAGGATATCCTCCCCTAAAGTAACCAATCGTAACATACCCAGAGCAGAGTAGATAACAAGAATCCGCGGCCTTGCAGTATAAACCACAGAAGTCAAAAATATCCTAACCTATCCTGACTCAACCTAACCCAACCAAACGTAGCCAAAAATCAATATAGCATGCCGAGACCACTATTGCTATCCTTCCCAGGACAGAACTGTACACGTGAGATAACAGCAGAGCGCAGAATTCCGCAGAATATAAGCACAAAGCAAGAAAAGATATCCCCTCCTACACTAACCAAACGTAACATTATCAAACGTAACATAACTAATACTAATGTGCCGAGGCTACTATTACTTGCCTCCCCAGAGTAGAGCAGATTATAGTAGTGCAAT
>NW_016950366.1:0-535 GCF_001483705.2 Eufriesea mexicana
AGGATGGCTTCGGCTTTTGTGCTATACAACGCTATTCGGTGGATTCCTGCGATTTACTGTGCTACAGTAAATTCTGCTTGGCAATGGGTAGGCCAGCAGTATTTCTCTCGGTCCGACAGGCTGAGATATGTTGCGTTTGGTTGTATTACGTTTGGTTATATTAGGACTCGGTAGCATAGACTTTTGTTCTATTCACTGCCCTTCGGAGGATTTCTGCGCTCTTCATTGCACTACAGGGCACTGCTCGACACTCGGAATGCTAGCAATAATGCTCGAGGCACGTTAGTTTGTGTTGCCCTACTTCTGTGTACGATAGGTTACGTTGCGTTAGGCCGGTATAGCTTTCACTTCTGCGCTACACACGGCTATTTTATGGATTTCTGCTCTCTGCTGTGCGATATCAATCTCTGCTTGTTAGGGGGACGACAGGAACAGCGGTCGTGGCAAGTCAGGCGGAGATATACTACGTTCGGTTAGGCTAGTTGTTCGGTTGGGATAGCTCTGACTTTTGATCTATAAACTGCTATTCAGTCAG
>NW_016950367.1:0-3207 GCF_001483705.2 Eufriesea mexicana
TAGAATCCGGCTGGAAAATTCAATTTTATTAACATTTTCGACTAATACCGTAGTTAGCTAGCTATCTTGCATAAATAAGGAGGAAATATCCCTTTGGCGTTCTTTAGCCATTGCAATGCTTTAGAATCTGGCTGGAATATTCAATTTTATAGACATTTTCGACTAATATTGTGGTGATCTAACTTTCATCCATAAATGAGGAGGATAGATTCTATTGGCGCACTATAGCCATAGCAATGGTTGAGAATCTGCCTGGAGAAATCACTTTTATTGACATTTTCGACTAATATCGTGGTGAGCTAGCTCTCTTGCATGAACAAGATGGAATGGTTCCAGTGGCGTGCTATAGCCATTGCAATGCTTTAGAATCTGGCTGGAATATTCAATTTCTTTGACATTTTCTACTAATATCGTGGTGAGCTATCTTTCGTGCGTAAATAAGGAGGGAAGATTATATTGACGTGCTATAGCCATTGCACATCTATAGAATCCGGCATGAAATTCCAATTGCATTGGCATTTTCGACTAATATAGTGGTGAGCAAACTTTCATACATAAATGAGGAGGAAAGATGCTATTGGCGTACCATAGCCATGGCAATGCTCTAGAATCTGGCTGGAAAATTCAATTTTATTGACATTTTCGACTAATATCGTGGTGAGGTAGCTGTCTTACATAAATCAGGAGGAAATATCCATTTGGCGAGCTTTAGCCATTGCAATGCATTAGAATCTGTTTGGAATATTCAATTTTATAGACATTTTCGACTAATATTGTGGTGAACTAACTTTCATCCATAAATGAGGAGGATATCTTCTACTGGCGCACTATAGCCATAGCAGTGGTCTAGAATCTGCCTGGAAAATTCAATTTTATTGATATTTTCGACTAATATCGTGGTGAGCTAGCTCTCTTGCATACATAAGGTGGAATGGTTCCAATGGCGTGCTATAGCCATTGCAATGCTATAGAATCTGGCTGGAATATTCAATTTCATTAACATTTTCTACTAATATCGTTGTGAAATGTCTTTCGTGCGTAAATAAGGAGGAAAGATTCTATTGACGTGCAGTAGCCGTTGCATTGCTACAGGATCTGGCTGGAAAGTTCAACTTTATTGACATTTCCTTCTAATATCGTGTTGAGGTAACTTTCTTGCATAAATAAAGATGACAGATATTATTGGCGTGCCACAGTCATTGCAATGCCATAGAGTCAGACTGGGGAATACATTTACTTTCACATTGTCAACTTATACCGTTGTGAGTAAAATTTCTTGCATAAATAAGGAGAAAAGATTCTGTCGGCGTGCTATAGCCACCGAAATGCTATAGAATCTGGCTGAAGAATTCAATTATATTGCCATTTTCGACTAATATCGTGGTGAGGTAACTTTCTTGCATAAATATGGAGCAGAGATTCTATTGGCGTGCTACAGCCATTGCAATGCTATAGAATTTGCCTGGAAAACGAAATTTTATTCACATTTTCGACTAATATCGTGGCGAGCTAACGCTCTAGCATAAATTAGGTGGATAGATTCTATTGGTGTGCTATAGCCATTGCAATGCTATAGAATCTGCCTGGAAAATTCAATTTTATTGACATTTTCGACTAATGTCGTGGTGAGGTAGCTGTCTAGCATAAATAAGGAGGAATGGTTCCATTTTCGTGCTATAGCCATTGTAATGGTTTAGAATCTGGCTGGAATATTCAATTTCATATGCATTTTCTACAAATATCGTGGTGCGCTAACTTTCGTGCATACATAAGGAGGAAAAAACCTATTGATGTGCTATAGCCATTGCATAGCTATAGAATCCGGCTGGAAAATTCAATTTTATTAACATTTTCGACTAATACCGTAGTTAGCTAGCTGTCTTGCATAAATAAGGAGGAAATACCCCTTTGGCGTTCTTTAGCCATTGCAATGCTTTAGAATCTGGCTGGAATATTCAATTTGATAGACATTTTCGACTAATATTGTGGTGATCTAACTTTCATCCATAAATGAGGAGGATAGATTCTATTGGCGCACTATAACCATAGCAATGGTTGAGCATCTGCCTGGAGAATTCGGTTTTTTTGACATTTTCGACTAATATCGTGGTGAGCTAGCTCTCTTGCATAAACAAGATGGAATGGTCCAATGGCGTGCTATAGCCATTGCAATGCTTTAGAATCTGGCTGGAATATTCAATTTCTTTGACATTTTCTACTAATATCGTGGTGAGCTATCTTTCGTGCGTAAATAAGGAGGAAAGATTCTATTGACGTGCTGTAGCCATTGCATTGCCACAGGATCTGGCTGGAAAATTCAGATTTATTAACATTTTCGACGAATATCGTGGTGAGGTAACTTTCTTGCATAAACAAGCAGGACAGATACTAGTGGCGTGCTGCAGCCATGGCAATGCTATAGAGTCAGGCTGGGGAATACGGTTTTTTTGACATTTTCAACTTATACCGATGTGAGCTAACTTTCTTTCATAAATAAGGAGGAAGTATTCTATTGGCGTGCTATAGCCATTGCATTGCTATAGTATCTCGCTGGAGAATTCAATTTTACTGACATTTTCGACTAATATCGTGGTGAGGTTACTTTATTTCATATATAAGGAGAAAAGATTCTATCGGCGTGCTATAGCCATTGAAATGATATAGAATCTGGCTGGAAAATTCAATTATATTGTCATTTTCGACTAATATAGTGGTGAGCTAACGCTCTTGCATAAATTAGGATGACAGATTCTATTGGTGTGCTATAGCCATAGCAATGTTTTTGAATCTGGCAGGAAAATTCAATGTTTTTTACATTTTCGGCTAATATCGTGGTGAGTTAGCTGTCTTACATAAATAAGGAGGAATGGTTCCATTTTCGTGCTATAGCCATTGTAATGGTTTGGAATCTGGCTGGAATATTCAATTTCATACGCATTTTCTACAAATATCGTGGTGCGCTAACTTTCGTGCATACATAAGGAGGAAAAAACCTATTGAGGTGCTATAGCCATTGCATAGCTATAGAATCCGGCTGGAAAATTCAATTTTATTGACATTTTCGACTAATAACGTGGTTAGCTAGCTGTCTTGCATAAATAAGGAAGAAATATTCCTTTGGCGAAGTTTGGCGAGCTTTAGCCGTTGCAATGCATTAGAATCTGGCTGGAATATACAATTTTATAGACATTTTCGACTAATATTGTG
>NW_016950368.1:0-422 GCF_001483705.2 Eufriesea mexicana
GCAATATTAGTGGAAGATGTCAATAAAATTGAATGCTCCAGCCAGATTACACAGCACTTGAGCGGCTATAGCTCGGAAACAGAATCTTTCCTCCTTATTTATGCAAGAAGGGTAGCTCACCACGATAGTAGTCGAAACTGTCAATAGTATTGAACTTTCCAGACTGATTCTATGGTAATGAAATGGCTGTAGCACGCGAATAGAATCTTTCCTCCTTATTTATGCGAGAAAGAAAACTCACCACGATATTAGCACAAAATGTCAATAAAATTGAATTTCACAACCAGATACTATAGCTTTGCGAAGGCCATTGCAAGCCAATAGAATCAGTCATCCTTATTTATGCAAGATAGTTAGCACCCCACGATATTGGTCAAAAATGTTAATAAAATTGAGTTTTCCAGCCAGATTCTACTGCATTG
>NW_016950369.1:0-755 GCF_001483705.2 Eufriesea mexicana
AGCAATACCGGTGTAGATTCTAACGAAGGTGTTCAACTTCCTTCTGTGGTGTGGGAAGATTGTGTAACTTTTCTCCTGTGCGAAAACTATCCCCCGCAGGGGCTGCGGTTGACCTTGGTCGGCCGCGGTACGGGCTTAACGACCCCGAGGTACCCGAGTCACGCGCATACCGTAAGCCTGTGGTCATGTTTCGCAGGAACGGGGGTCTAGCCTTAATCGGCTGGATCGCGAGGATGATAACCTCTATAAAAAATCCCTTAATCCCCAGGGTTATGACGCGCGGCCTTGTGGTACCACTCCGTCACCAGACGCATGGGGAGGTGGTTGGTGGGGGCATCAGCCAGCTAGCGGTTATCTCTGAGAAACCTGGCGCCCTCTCAGGAAAGCCTTCCCCCCGGAAAGGGCGTCGCCAGTGGAGTGACCTTTATACGTCCCAGCTCGTGGGAATGTTATGGATAAATTTGTCAAACTCGGGGATTTGGGGGGTGATACAAGTGGAAGTCGGGACGTGCAGGAAGCTACACGGGAGGTTATCACGAGGAGCTTGTCTGCTCCGAGTGGTCGTGGTAGCAGTGGGGCTGCACGTAATGTAAGCCCCGTCAGAAGAGTGAAGCGTCCTTGCGTTGAGCACGACGGTGAATGTGTGAATGATGATTGTATGAATGCGAATTTAGATTCGTTGCGGTTAATACGGGAGAAAATGCGGAAGTTAGTTTTCGCGGAAGGAAATCGTGTGTCGAAGAATGTAAGTGAAT
>NW_016950370.1:0-221 GCF_001483705.2 Eufriesea mexicana
TAAAAGGTGTGAATTTTGGAAAATTTAATTGATAGTTAATCGATTAGAATATCGATTTTGTGATTACCGAAATGGCAGAATTTCTGGATGTTAGTGTGAGTAAATACGAGTAATTAATTGCTTGTTGCGTTGGCTTGAAACTATAATATTTCCTACAAGAACGCATTTAAATTGCTGTACAATTGATACTCTGCTGAAATATTTTGGAAATGCTTACTGAT
>NW_016950371.1:0-251 GCF_001483705.2 Eufriesea mexicana
ATGTACGGAAGAATGGATGTGTGGATGGATTAAGGTATGGATGTATGTGTGGATGGACGTATGGATGTACGAATGTATGTATGTATGGTTGTATGGATGTAAGGATGGATGGATTTACGGATGTGTCTATGTATGGATGTATAGAAGGTTGGTTGTATGGATGCATGGATGTATGGGAGGATGGTTGAATGGATTGAAAGATGTATGAATTGATGACCGTATGGATGTATGTATGTATGGATGGATTGAGG
>NW_016950372.1:0-9064 GCF_001483705.2 Eufriesea mexicana
ACCTAACTCAACCTAACGTGCCAAGATCACTGCTGCCGCACTGCCCGACCCCAGGCAGATCATGCAGAAGGAGAGCGCAGAGCAGAAGTCAATAGAATGGCAGTGCATATCAGAAATGTCAAAGGCATCCAAGCATAACACACGCAAGCATAGCCTAACGAAATATAATCTAACTCGACCTAATACGCCTACACTACACTCCTGACCACCTAGTGCAAGCCAGGACATATTAGAGCACAGTAGAGCGTAGAAATCGACCGCATTGCAGTGTATATCGCAAAAGTAAGAGGCATGCTGACCAAACCTAGCCTAGCCTAACCAAGCGAAACCTAATATAACCAAAGGAAACGTACTGCGACCACTATTGCTGGCGTCCTCAGAGACAAGCAAAATATGATAGAGCACAAGAGTGCATAGAAGTCCACCGGATAGCATTGTGTAGCACAAGAGCCTAAGCAACCCTATCCTAACTTAACCAAACGTATCATAACCAGACGCAACGTAAATCACACAAACGTGCCGAGACCAATACTGCTTTCGTCCCAAAAGCCTAGCTGAATGAACTCGAGCACAGTAGAGCACAGGAATCCACTGAATAGCAATGCATAGCACAGAGGTCAAAGCCATCCTAACCAAATCTTACCTAACCTAACCTAACCGAACGTAACCTAACACAAACTAACGTGCCGTGACAACTATTGATGTCCTCCCGGAAGTCAAGCAGCGTATAGCAGAGCAATGTAGAACGCAGAAATCAACCGAATAGCAGTGTATAGCACAAAAGTCATAGCTACCCTTTTCTAACCTAACCGTAGGTAACAAAACCAAACGCAACATGACTCGGGATATCGTGTCGAGAACAATACTGCTTGCATCGCCATAGCTGAGCAGAATATACTAGAGCACAGTGGAGCGCAGAGTTCCACCGAATAGCAGTGTATAGCAGAAAAGTCAAAGCCACAAGAACAAAACTTAACAAAACCTGGCCTAACCAAACGTAACTTAGCTAGACCAAATGTGCCACGAACACTATTGTTGGCCTCCCCGGAGACAAGCAGAACATACCAGAGCACAGCAGAGAGCAGAAATCCGCGCAATAGCAGTGTAAAGCAGAAAAGTCAGAGCCATCATCTCCTAACATAACCAAACCTAACATAACCAAACGTGACCTATCTCACCCTAACGCGCCGCGGCCACCATTTCTTGAATTCCCAGAGCATAGCGTGGAAAAGTAGGTCACAGTTGGGCGCAGAATTCCACCAGATCGCAGTGCATAGCAAAAAAGTCAAAGCAGCCCTGGCCTCTCATAGCCAAGCTTAACACAACCAAACGTCACATGACCCAAACCGATAGGGTGAGTTTGGTTACGTTCTGTTAGGTTAGGTTAGGCTGCGTCTGGTTAGGATTGCTTTGACTTTTGTGTTATACACAGCTTTCGATGGATTCCTGCGCCCTATCGTGCTCTGGTATGCTCTGCTTGCCTCTGGGGATGCCAGCAGCAGTGGTCGCAGCAAGTTATTTTGAGCTTTGCTACGTGCGGCCTTGTTTTATTTGTCTGGGTTAGGTTAGGGTAGTTTTGACTTTTCTGCTATACGTAGCGGTGCCATGGATTTCTATGCTCCACTTGGCTCTAATATGCTCTGCTTGGCTCTGGGGAGTCCAGCAATGGCCGTCTCGTCGGGTTAGACTGTGCTATGTTACGTTTGATTTCGTTACGTTTGGCATTGTTAGGATAGGATAGCTTAGAGTTTCGTGGTATACAAAGTTGTTCGGTGGAGTTCTGCGCCCTACCGTGCTCTATAATGCTCTGCTTGCACCAGGGGATGCCAGCAACTGTGGTTTCTGCACGATGGTTTGGGTTATGTTACGTTCTGTTATGTGGCAGGTCGTAATGTTAGGACAAGTTAGCTTTGACTTTTGTGGCGTACACTATAATTCGGGCGATTTCTGCGCTCTACTATGCCCTAATATGCTCTCCTTGGCTCTGGGGATGCCAGAAGTAGTGGTCTCGTCATGACAGCTTGAGCTAAATTACGTTCGGCTACGTTACGTTCGGTTAGGTTAGGATGGGATACCATTGAATTTTGCGCTATACTCAGCTACTCTGTGGATTTCTGCGATCTACTGTGCTCTAACGCTTTCTGTTTGGCTCTGTGGTGGCCAGCAATAGTTTCCTCGGCACGTTGGATTGAGTTCGGTTACGTTCGGAAATGTTACGTTTGGTTAGATCAGGATAGCTTTGGCTTTTGCACGATACATAGCGATTCTGTGGATTTCTTCGGTCCACTGCCCTCAAATGCGTGTTGCTTGGATCTGGGGAGTGCAACAGTAGAGGTAACGACATGTCATGTTCGGTTACGTTACGATTGGTTTTGTTAGGATAGGAGAGCTTTGGCTTTTGTGATTTACGCTGCCATTCGGTGAATTTCTGCGCTCTAGAGTGATTTAATATGTCCTGCCTTGCTCTGTGGAGGCCACCAATAGTGGTCTGGGCTCGTTAGGTTGAGCTATGTTTCGCTCCGTTTCGTTGGCTTTGGCTATGTTAGGATAGGATAGCTTTGAGTTCTTTGCTATTGACTGCTCTTCGGTGGATTACTGCGATCCACTGCACTCCTCTATATTCTGCTTGGCCCTGGCGAGGCCAGCAGTAGCGTTCGCGACACGATACGTTCAGCTAGGTTATGTTTGGTTAGGTTATGCTAGCTTGGGTAACGTTTGGGTAGCTTTGACTTTTCTGCTATACACTGCGATTTTGTGGACTGCTAGGCTCTGCTCTCCTGTACTATGTTCTGCTTGGTGCTGGAGAGGTCAGAGATAGTGGTAGAGCAACGTTAGATAGTGTTAGGTTACGTTTGGCTATGTTACGGTTGGTTAGGTTAGGACATGTTAGCTTCGACTTTTGTGCTGTACAATGCTATTCGGTGGATTTCTGAGCTCTACATATCACCAATATGTTCGGCTTGGCCCTGGCAGGCAAGCAATGGTGGTCTCGTCACGCTGAGATGCGTTATGTTCCGTTTCGTTACGTTACGCTTGGTTAGGATAGGACAGGAAAGCCTAGAGTTTTGTGATATATACTGCTACTCTTTGAATATCTTTGGTATACGTTGCTCTGCTATAATCTTGGGAGGCAAACAATGGTGGTCGTGGCACGTTAGGTTTTGTTAGGTTATGTTTTGTTAGGTTAGGTTACGGTAAGTTTGGTCAGGATTGCTTTGACTTTCCTGCTATACACTTTTTTCGGTGGAATTCTGTGATCTACTGTGGTCTAATACGTTCTGCTTGCCTCTGTGGAGGCCAGAAATCGCGGCCTCGTCGTGTTAAGTTGAGTTAGGCTACATTTGGTTATGTTACGTTTGGATGGGTTATGATCGGCCACTTCGACTTTTGTGTTATACACTGCTCTCCGGCCCATTTCAGCTATCTACTGAGCTCTAACATGTTCTGCATGGCTCTGTGGAGGCCAGAAATGTTGGTCTCGTCACGTTATATTGAGTTACACTACGTTTGGGTAGGTTAAGTTGGGTCAGGTAAAGTCAGGTTGCCTATCACTTTTGCGCTATGCACTGCAATGCGGTGCGTTTCTGCGCTCTACTGTGCTCTGGTATAACCAGCTTGGTTCTATGGATGCCAGAAATAGTGGTCGCGGGTCGTTATGTTGTGTTAGGTTACGTTTGGTTATTCTCAGGTTGGTTACATTGGGATAGGATATCTTTGAATTTTGTGCTATACACTGCTATTCGGCGGGTTTATGCCCTCTACTGTGAACTGGTATACCCAGCTTTGCTCCGGGGAGGCGAGCAATAGTGGTCTCGGCGCGATAGGTTGAGTAATGTTACGAACGATTATGTTGCGTTTGGTTACGTTAGGATTCCAGAACTGACTTTTGTGCTATTCACTGCCGTGCGGCGGATTTCTGCGCCCTACTGCTGTCTGGTGCATTCTGCTTGTCTCTGTAGAAAACAGCAATAGCGGCCTCTTCATGTTAGGTCAGGTTAAGCTCTGTTCGTATTAATTACGTTTGGTTGGGTTCGGATAGGCTACTTTAGCTTTTGTGCAATTCACTGCTATACTACGGATGCCTGCGATCTACTCTCCTGTAATGTGTCCGCTTATCCCTGGTGACGCCAGCAGTAGGGGTCTCGTCACGTTGGTTTGAGATATTATACGTTTGCTTATGTGGCGGTTAGTTATGTCAGAATATGATGTCTTATACTTTTGTGCTATACAATGCTATTCGGTGGGTTTTTGCGCTCTACTCAGATCTAATATACCCTGCTTCGCTGTCGGGAGGCTAGAAATTGTGGCCGCGGCGCGTTAGGTTGTGTTAGTCTAAGATTGGCTGTTTCACTCTTGATTATGCTTGTACAGGGTAACTTTGACTTTTGTGATATACACTGCCATTCGGTGAATATCTGCGCCCTTTTATGCTCTAATATGTTCTGCTTGTCTATGGTGAGTCTAGAAATAGCGGTCTCGGCACGTTAGGATGAGTTATATAACGGTTGGCTATGACATATTTGGTTGCGTAAGGATAGGATAGCTTTGACTTTTACGCTATACACCGCTATTCGGTGGATTTATGCCTGCTACTGTGCTCTAGTACATTCAGCTTGGCTCTGGAGGACCAGGAATAGCGGTATTGGCACGTTAGGATAAGTTGAGATGCGTTCGTTTATATCACGTTTGGATTGGATAGAACAGGATATCTACGGCTATTCTGCTTTACACTGCTATTCGGTGGATTTCTACGATCTGCGTTGCCCTACTATACCCTGCTCGTCCCTGGGGAGACTAATAATAGTGGTCTCGGCCAGTTAGTTTGTGTTATGCTACGTTTGGTTTCGTCACGTTAGTTTGGTTTATGCTTCGATAGATTTGACTCTCGTGGTATACGCATATGTTAGGTGTATTTCTACGCTCTAGTGTGCTCTACTGTATCCTGCTTGGCCCAGAAAAGTCCAGCAATGCCGGTCGCAGCACGTTATGTTGAGTTAGGTTAAGTTTCGTTAGGTTGGGTTTGCTTGGGATGGGTTAGGATATCTTTGACTTCTGTGCTTTACACCGCTATTCGGCGGATTTCTGCGATCTACTGCGCTCCAATATATTCTGCCTGGCTATGTGGAAGCCAGCATTATATGTCTCGGCTCGACAGTCCGAGTTTTGTTGCGTTTGGTTATATCACGATTTATTGGGTTAGGATAGCATATCTTAGGCTTTTGTGCTCTACGCTGTAATTCGGTGGACATCTGCGCTCTACGTTGCTCTACCAAGCTCTGCTCGACTCTCGCGAGGCAAGCAATGTTGGTCGCAGGACGTCAGGTTGGGTTAGGTTACGTTTGGTTAGGTTCGGTTAAGGTGTATTAGGTTAGGATAGCTACGACTTTTGTCCTACACAATGCTATTCTATGGGCTTCTGCGTTCTTGAGTTCGCTTTCACACACTGCTTGTCTCTATGGACTCCTGGTATAACGCTTTCGGCAGTTTAGTTCGAGTTATGTAACGCTTGGTTGGGTTCGCTTGGTTAGGTTTGTTTGGGCTGGCTATGGCCTTTGTGCTATACGCTGCTATTCTTTCGACTCCAGCGTCCAACATTGCTCTGCTATACGCAGCTTGGCTCACGTGAGGCCAGCGAAAGTGGTCGTGGCACCCCACTTTGTGTTACGTTACGTCTGGTTATGCCACGTATGGTTAGGCTAGTGGAGGATAAATTCGATTTTTGTGTTATACCTTGCTTTTCGGTGTATATTTTCGCTCTACTGACCTCTAATATGCTCTACATGTCTCTGGCGACGACGGCAATAGTAGTCTCGGCACGTTAGGCTCAGTTAGGGTACGTTTGGTTAGGTTAGGCTGGTTTGGGTTAGGTTTGGATAGCTTTGTCTTTCGTGATATACACTGTCATTCGGTAGAAACCTGCGCCCACATCTGCTCTACCAGACTCTGCTGGATTCTGGGTAGGCCAGCTAAAGTAGTCGCGGTACATTACCTTGAGTTATGTTACGTTTGGCTACGTCGCGATTTGTGTGTTTAGGAATGGATGGCTTTGACTTTTGTGCCACACACTGCTATCCGGTGCATTTCAGCGCTCCCGCTAGATATGCTCGATTGCAGAGAGACTAGAAACAGTGGTCGTGGCACGATATTTGAGCAATGTTGGTACTGAAATCCAACGAGCGCCAGTGTATAGCATAAAAGTCAATGCTACCCTATCCAAACCTATCCAAACGTGACATAGCCAATCGTAATATAACTCAACATCCTGCGCCGTGACCACAACTGCTGCCCTAATGGGGGACATGCAGAACATGCTAGACCATAGTGGAGCGCATATATCCACCGAATTGAAGTGCATAGAACAAAAGTGAAAGCTGGGCTGACCAAGCATAGCCCAACCCAATCTAGCCGAAGGCAACCAGCTAAACCTAACATGACTCCGCCATTATGTCTGGCCCCCCCGAGAAGAGCACGGCGCATTAGAGCAGAGTAGAGCGGAGGAATCCGCCGAAAAGCAGTATGCAGCACAGGAGCCAAAGGTACGCTGTCCAAACCTAACCAATCGTAACACAGCCAAGCGTAACGGAGCTCAACCTAACGTGCTGCCGCCACACAATGCTGGTCTTGCCAGAGCCGAGCAGAATAAATTGGAGGAGAGTAGTTCTCAGAAATCAATAGGATTGCAGCGTACGGCAGGAAATTCACAGGTATCCAAACCTAACCCAATCTAACGTAACCCAACCTATCGTGGCCAAACACAAAGTAACGTGCCGCGACCACTATTGCCGGCCCCCCAGGGTCCAGCAGATTTGGGTAGAGCACAGTGGAATGCAGGAATCCACGTAATAACTGTGTATGGCAGGAAAGTCGAAGCTATCCTAAACAATCCTTGCCTAACCTAACGAAACCAAACGTAACGTGACACAAACTAACGTGCCACGGCCACTATTCCTCGCATCCCGAGAGTCGAGCAGAGTATAGCAGAGCAATGGGGAGCGCGGGAATCCACCGAATAGCAGTGTAGAGCACAAAAGTCATAGCTACCCTAGCACGACCATTGCAAACGTAATACAACCGAACGTAGCCAAACAAAACCTAATGTGTCGAGTCCACTATTACTGTCCCCCAGAGACGAGCAGTGCATAGGTTTACAGTGTAGAGCGTAGAAATCCTCCGAATATCAGTTCATAGCACAAAAGTAGGCCTTATCCTATCCTGTCCTATCCAAACGTAATTTAAGCAAATGTAGCGTAACGTAAGCTAACACGCCGAGACCACTACTGCGAGCGTCCCCAGAGACAAGAAGGATATGCTAGGCCAGAGTAGAGCGCAGATGGCGACCACATTGCACTGTGTCGCTCTGAAGTCAAAGATATCCTAACGAAAGCTGACCTATCCTAACCTAACCAAACGTAGACTAACTAAACCTAACGAGCCGCGTCCACAATTGCTGGCCCCACATCGCCAAGCAGAAAACAATAGAGGAACGTAGAGGGCAGGAGTCAATAGAATGGCAACATATGGCAGAATAGTCAAAGCTATCTTAACCTAACCCTAACTATAAAAACCTGAACAAGTGTAACCTAACTCAAACTAACGCGCCGAGACCACAATTTCTGGCCACCCCAGAGCCCCGCGGAGTATGTTGGAGCACAGCAGAGCGTAGAAACATCCAAACCTGAACAAGTGTAACGTAACTCAAACTAACGCGCCGAGACCACAATTGCTGCCCACCCCAGAGCCCCGCGGAGTATGTTGGAGCACAGCAGAGCGTAGAAAACGACCGCATTGCAATGTATAGCGCAAAAGTCTGAGGCATGCTGCTCAAACCTAACTAAAATCTGACCTAACCAAACGTAACGTAACCCAAACAAACCTGCCGCGACAGCTACTGCCGGCGTCCCCGGAGACAAGCAGAATGTGAAAGAGCACGGCAGAGCAGGGAAGACCACCGAATAGCAGCGAATAGCACTAGAGTCAAAGCCACCCTAACCAAACGCAACTAGACTCAACCAAATGGGCCACGACAGTTATTGCTGGCCTCCACAGAGGCTAGCGGTTACTGGCAGAGCAATGCAGAGCGCAGATACCGACCGAATGGCATTGTGCAGCACAAATGTCGAAGCTACCCTAACCAAACCCAACCTAACCTGGAAAAGCCAAGCGTAACATAGCTCAACCTAGCGTGCGGAGACAACTCTTCCTGCTCTCACCAGAGCCATGGACAGCATATTAGAGTGGAGTGGAGCTCAGGTATTAATAGAATCGCAGTGCATAGCACAATAGTCGAAGCCACCATATCCCAGCATAACCAAACGCAACATAACTCAAACAAACGTGCCGACACCGATACTGCTGGCCCCCAATAGCCAAGCAGAATATACCAGAGCACAGTAGAGCGCAGAAATCCAACGAATAGCAGTACATAGCACAAAAGTTGAAGCTATCCTTTCCTACCGTAGCGAATCTTGACATAACCGAAGGTAACATGCATAAAACACTATTGCTGTCCTCGCCAAGCAGCGCACATTAGAGCGCAGCAGAGCGCAGTAATCCACCGCACAGCAGTGTATGGCACAAATATCACAGCCATCCAATCCAAACTTAACCTAACCTTACCTTACCAAACGTAACACAACCAAACCAAACGTGCCACGACCATTATTGCTGGCCTCCACAGAGACAAGCCGCTGCTAGTAGAGCAACGCAAAGCGCAGACATCGACTGAATAACAGTGTACAGCACAATAGTCAAAGCTGTCCTCTCCTAACCAGGCCAAGCGTGACGAGACTAAACGTAACATAACGCAACCTAACGTTCCAAGATCACTACTGCTGCCCTCACCAGAGCCGGGTAGAACGTATTAGAGGGGAGTAGAACACAGATATCAATGGGACCGCAGTGCACAGCACAATAGTCGAAGCTACCATATCCCAACATAACCATACGTAAAATTGCAGAACGTTGCTTAGCTCAACCTACCTTGCAGAGAAAACTATTGCTTGGCTCCCAAAGCCAAGCAGAATTTACTGCAGCACAGCGGAGCGCAGTAACCCACCGCATTTCA
>NW_016950372.1:10931-13020 GCF_001483705.2 Eufriesea mexicana
AACCATAACATAAGCATACGTAACGTAACAGAAACTGACGTACCGCGAAAGCCATTGCTGGCCTCACGAGGGCTAAGCACATTATAGCAGAGATATGTAGGACGCTGGAATCGTCCGAGTAGCAGTGTTTTGCAAGAGAAAGGGATATCCTCACGTAACTTGACCTAATCAATTGCATAAACAAACGTATCAAATCACATCCTAACGTACCTAGCCCACAATTGATGGCCTCCCATCGCCAAGCAGGGCATATCAGAGGTGAGTGGAGAACAGAGGTCAATAGAATGGCAGTGTGTAGCACGAAAGTCGGCCATATCCAATCCAAACCAAAATAAACCTGTCATAACCAAACATAACATAACTCAACCTAACGCGCAGCGGCCACCACTTCAAGCATTCCCAGAACAAAGCAGGGAAGACAAGATCACAGCGAAGCGCAGAAATCCATCGAATTGCAGTGTACAGCGCTAAAGACAAAGCTACCATGGCCTAACATAACCAAACGTAACATAACTCACACTAACGTGCCGAGACAAATACTGCTTGCCTCCCCATATCGAAGCGGAGTATGCAATAGCACAATAGAGCGAAGAGTTTCGCAGAATAGCAGCGTATGGCTCAAAAGTCTAAGCAACCATCTCCTGCCGAACCAAGCCTAACCCAACCAAACGTAACCTAGCAAAACCTGTCGTGCACCGACCGCGTCTGCTGGCCTCCGCAGAGTCGAGCAGAGAATAGTAGGGCAATGCAGTGCGAAGAAATCCACGGAATAACAGTGTATAGCACAAAAGTCAAAGTTAACATATCCTAACCTCACAAAGCGTAAAATAAGCGAACGTAAGCTAAACGAACCTAACGTGCATAGACTACCATTGCTGCATACCCAACGCCAAGTAGAACATATTAGAGGTGAGTTGAGCGCAGGAGTCCATGGGATTGCAGTGTATATTCAGAAAAGTCAAGGCAATCCTATCTTACCTTAGCCATACGTAACACAAACGAACGTAGCCTAAATCAAACTAACGTGCCGAAAGCACCATTACTGGCCTCCCAGAGCCGCGCAGGGTAGAGTAGAGCAATGTATAGCGAAGAAATCCACCGAATATCAGTATCTAGCTCAAAAGTCAAAGTTATCATATCCTAACCTAAAACAATGTAACATTACCAGACGCAATGTAATCGAACCTACTGTGCCTAGACCATCATTGCTGGCCTCCAAATCGCCAAGCAGAACGTATTCGAGGACAGTTGCGCGCAGAAGTACATAGAATGGAATTTTATGCCAGGTAAGGTAAGGCTATACTTACATGACCCAAACTAGCCTAACACAACCAAACGAAACCTGACTAAACGTTTCGAGCCAGGACCATCATTGCTGCCGTCCGCAGAGCCAAGGAGAACATATTAGGGCGCAGAAGAGAGCAGGAATCAACTGAATTGCAGTGAATAGCAAAAAAGTCGAAGATATCCTGACCGAACCTAACCAAACCTAATATAACCATATGTGGCACATCAGAACCTAACGTACCGAGACCACTATTGCTGGCCTCCTCGTAGCCAAGCAGATTATACTAGGGCACAGTAGAGTGCAGAAATTCCCCGAATAGCAGTGTATGGCACAAAAGTCAAAGTTATCGCACCCTAACCTAACAAATCGTAACAAAACCAAACGTAAGATAACCGAATCTACGTGCCTCGACCACCATTGCTGGCATACCCATCGCCAAGCTGGACTTACTAGAGGAGAGAAAGGCGCAGATATCCATCGAATGGCAGTGTATATGCAGAAAAGTCAATGCCGTCCTTGCCAGACCAAAGCAAACCTAACGTAACCAAACGTAACGTGACTCAAACTGACGTACCCAGACCACTATTGCTGGTATCCCCTGAAACAAGCAGGGCGGAATAGAGCACAGTAGAGCGCTGAAATCCACTTAATAATAGTCTATACCAAGAAAGTTAAAGATATCCAAACCTAACCCAGACAAACGTAACCTAACCGAACGTAACGTAACTATAACGGACGTGCCGAGACCACCATTGCTGGCCTCCCCAGAGCCAGCCGGAGCGCATTAGGGCAGAGCATATC
>NW_016950373.1:0-216 GCF_001483705.2 Eufriesea mexicana
GTCGAAAATGGCAATGAAATTGAATTTTGCTGTCATATTGGATATCATTGTAATGGCTATAGCTTGCCAATAGAACCTTTCCTCCTTAATTATGCAACATAATTAGCTCACCACGATGTTAGACGAAAATGTTAATAAAATTGAATTTTCCATTCAGATTCTATAGCATTACGATAGCTATAGCATGCTAATAAAACCTTTCCTCCTTATTTATGC
>NW_016950374.1:0-778 GCF_001483705.2 Eufriesea mexicana
TAATCCATCCATACATCCACTCTTCCGTACATCCATTCATCCGTACATCCGACCACCCATACCACAATTCATCCATACATACATACATCCATACGGCCATCAATTCATTCATCTTTCCATCCATACAACCATCCTCCCATACATCCATGCATCCACACAACCAACCATCCATACATTCATTAATACACACATCCGTAAATCCATCCATCCTTACTTCCATACAAACATACATCCATACATTCGTACATCCATACGACCATCCACACATACATCCATACCTTAATCCATCCATATATCCATTCTTCCGTACATCCATTTATCCATACATCTGACCATCCGTACCTCAAACCATCCATACATACATCCATCCATACGGCTATCAATCCATACATCCATCCATCCATACACCCATCGTTCCATACATCCGTCCATCCATACAACATCCCATCCATACATTGATACGTCCATAAATCCTATCATCCGTACTTCCAAACGTCGATGCACCCGTCCATTCATACATCCATCCATTCATACGGCCATCAATCCATACATTCACCCATCCATACACCCATCCTTCCATACATCCATCCAGCCATGCATCCATACACATATACATCCATTCTTTCATTCATCCATACATCCATCCATACATACATCCATTCTTCCGCACATCCATTTATCCGTACATCCGTCCATCCATACATCCATCCATTCATACGGCCATCAATCCATACATTCACCCATCCATACACCCATCCTTCCATACATCCATCCAGCC
>NW_016950375.1:0-517 GCF_001483705.2 Eufriesea mexicana
CCAAACATGACCTGGCCTAACCGGGCGTGACATGGCTTCTCTTAACCTGACCTAACCTAACGTAACCGAACATAATCCAAGCTAAACTGACCTGCCTAACCGGGCGTAACATGACCTCACCTAACATAACCTAACCAAACCTAACCTAACTTAACCTAACGAAATCTAGCCTAACCCAAACTAACCTAACCCAACATAACCTAACCTAACCTAACACAAGCAAAACTGCCCTGTCTACCCGGGCGTAACGTGACTTCACCTAACCCAACCTAACCTAACCTAACCTAACCTAACCTCTCCAAAACTCTCCAAATCTAACCTTACCTAGCCCAAGCCAAACCAAACCAACCCAACCCAACGTAACCTAAAATAACCTAACCTAACCAAGCCTAGCCTTACCCAAACTAACCTAACCTAACATAACCTAAGCTAACCAAACCTAACCCAAACCAATCCAACCTAACCTAACCTAACCTAACCTAACCAACTTAACCTAACCAAACCTAACCAAACCCAA
>NW_016950376.1:0-659 GCF_001483705.2 Eufriesea mexicana
TATTAGTTGAAAATGTCGATAAAATCGAGACGGCCACGCACATTCCATATCATTGCAATGTATGTAGCACGCCAAATGGATCTTTCCTCCATACTTATGCAAGGAAGCTAGCTCAGCACGATATTAGACGAAAATGTCAATGAAATTGAATTATGAATTTTCCAGCAAGATTCTATTGCATTGGAATGCCTATAGCAGGCCATTAGAATCAATCCTCCTTATATATGCGAGAAAGTTAACTCACCACGTTATAAGTCGAAAATGTCAATAAAATCGATTTTTCCAACCAGATTCTTTGGCATTGCAATGGCAATAGCACGCCAATAGAATCTTTCCGTCTCAATTACGCAAGAAAGATAGCTAACCACGATATTCGTCGAAAATGTAAATAAAATTGAATCTGCCAGGCACATTCTATATCATTGTAATGGCTATAGAACGCCAAAAGTATCCTTCCTCCTTACTTATGCAAGTAAGTTAGCTCATCACGATATTAGAAGAAAATGACAATAAAATTGCACTTTCCAGCCAGATTCTATAGCATTGCAAAGGTTACAGCTTGCAAATACAATATTTCCTGCTTGTTTATGCGATATAGTTAGCTCACCACGATATTAGTTGAAAATGTCAATGAAATTGAATTTTCCGGCCAGATTCTA
>NW_016950377.1:0-225 GCF_001483705.2 Eufriesea mexicana
TGGCAGTGTATAGCATAAAATGGTATCCTTATAAAGACAAACGTAACGTAAGCGTACGTGGCATAACTAAGCCGTACGCGACGAGAACTCTATTGCTGCCCTCCCAGAGCCGAGCAGAACATATTAGATGAGAGCAGCGCACAGCAATCCATAGAATCGCAATGTATAGCACAAAAGCCGAAGCTACCCTAAACTATGCTAACCAAACGTAACTCAACCGAATGT
>NW_016950378.1:0-246 GCF_001483705.2 Eufriesea mexicana
ACTGATCAAACGTGACGTAACCAGACATAACCTAACTCACCCTTACGTGCCGAGACCACATTTACTGTCCTCCTCTGAGCCAAAGAGAACATATTATGGCGATGTATAGCGCATGTGTCCACCGAATAGTGGTGTGTATCATAAGAGTCAAAGCTATCATACCCTAATCTAAATAAACGCAACATGACCAACAGTTATGTATCCCAAACTAATGTACAGAGACCACTACTTCTGGCCTCCCCAGAG
>NW_016950379.1:0-237 GCF_001483705.2 Eufriesea mexicana
ACCAGGTCAGGTCAGGTCAGGTCAGTTCAGATCAGTCCGGTCAGGTCAGGTCAGGTCAGGTCAAGTCTGGTAAGGACAGGCAAGGAAGGATCATGTCCGGTCAGGTCAGTTCAGGTATGGCCGGGTAAAGTCAGGACAGGTCAGGTCGGGTCAAGTAATGCCAGGTCAGGTAATGTCAGTTCAGGTCAGTTCAGGTCAGGCCAGGTCAGCCCAGGTCAAGTCAGGTCAGGTCAGGTC
>NW_016950380.1:0-282 GCF_001483705.2 Eufriesea mexicana
ACATCTACTTGCCAGAGAATAGGCCTATTCAAAATCTATAATCTGTTATAGCTTGGTGAATAGGTCGCCTATCGCCTTCAACCAGTGGCAAGAACAGCCATCACCTTGCCAGAGAATTGGTCTATCAAAAATCTATAATCCGTTGTAGCTTGGTGAATAGGTCGCCCAACGCCTTCAATACAATGGCAAGTACAGCCATCTGCTTCCCAGAGAATAGGTCTATTTAAAGTCTATAACCTGTTATAGCTTGGTGAATAGATCGCCTAACGCCTTCCATCCAAT
>NW_016950381.1:0-2427 GCF_001483705.2 Eufriesea mexicana
GCGAAGCGTAACATGACACAACCTAGCGTGCCGAGGCCAATATTGCTGGCCTCTCCAGAGCCAGGCAGAGCATATCAGCGCACACTAGAGCACAAAACTCCACCGTACAGCAGTGTACAGCACAAAAGTCAAAGCTGTCCTAAAGCAGAGCATATCAGCGCACACTAGAGCACAAAACTCCACCGTGCAGCAGTGTACAGCACAAAAGTCAAAGCTGTCCTAACCTAACCTAGCCAAACGTAACGTAAGCAAACGAAACAAAACTCTTCCTAACGTGCCTCGACAGATATTGCTGATCGCCCCAGAGTTAAGCAGGGTATAGTAGAGAGATGTAGAGCGCAGAAATCCACCGAATAGCAGTGTACAGCGCATAAGTTAAAGCCAGCCACTCCTAACTTAACAAATCGTAGCATAACCGGACGTAACATAACTCAACGTAACGTGCCGCGACCAATAGTGCTGGGCTCTCCAGATTCGAGCGTAGTAAAGCAAAGCACAGTAGACCGTTCGATTTCAAATAGTAACAGTTCAAAACAAGAAAGTCGTAGCTATCCTAACATAACGCAACGTAACCTAATCTAACCGAACGCTCTCTAGCTCAACCTAGCTTTCCGCGGCCACTATTGCAGGCATCCGGAGAGTCGATCAGAGGCTAGTAGAGCAGTGCAGAGAGAGAAATCGATCGAAAAGCAGGGTACACCATAAAATTCAAAGCTAACCAGACCAAACATAACCTAACCTATCCAAGCCAAACATAACATAACTCAAACTAACGTACCATGGCCACCATTGCTGGCATTCCCAAAGCCAACCAGAACATATTACAGCAAAGTAGGGAGCATAAGCCCACCAAATGGCGGTGTGCAGCATAAGAGTCATAGCAATGCTATCTTCACCTAACCAATCGTAACATAGCCAAACACCGCATAGGAAAACCTATCGCGCCACGACCTCAATTGCTGTCATCCCCAGAGACTAGTAGGGTTCAGTAGCGCCCAGCAGAGCGCAGAGGGCTAAAGCTATTTATTGCACAGAAGTCAAAGATATTCTAATCCAACCCGAAATAGACTAACCTAACCAAACGTAGGGAAACTAACATATTGAGCCGAGAACCCCATCGCTGGCCTCCCCACAGCGAAGCAGAGCATATTACTGCACAGTAGATCGCAGAATTTCACTGAATAGCAGTGTATAGCACAAAGTTCAAAGCCAACGTAACCAAATATATCCAAACCTCACCTTACGAAACGTAACCTAACCAAACCAAACGTGCAGCGACCGCCATTGCTGGCCTCGCAAGGGACAAGCGGATGCCAATAGAGCAACGCAGAGCGCAGATATCGACCGAATGGCAGTATATAGCACAAAAGTCAAAGCCATCCCATACAAACATGACCTAGAATAGAATCGCTGCGTACAGCGGAAAAGTCTATGACAACCAAACCTAACCCAAATTAACTTAACCTAACCGAAAGTAGCGAAACTCAATATAACGTGCCGCGACCACTACTTTTGGCCTCCACAGTGTCCAGCGGATTAGAGTATAGCACAGCGGTGTGCCGGAATCCACCGAAAATCTGCGTATAGCACGGAAAGCAAAGGTACCCTAACCAAACATCCCAACCTAGACAAGCCAAGCGCAAGCTAACCATACCTGGCATGCCTAGGCCACTATTGCTGGCTTATGCAGAGCCAAGCGGAACATACTGGAGCACAGTACAGCGCAGAGGTCCACCTAAAAGATGTTTACACCACGAAGGTCAAAGCAATCCGAACCTAATCCACACTAATGTATCCTATCCAAACGTAGCCTAACTCAACCTAGCGTGTCGAGACCGCTATTACTGTCCACCCCCGACGAGAGCAGAGTACCGTAGATCACAGTAGAGCGCAGAGTTCCATCGAATAGCAGTGTATACCACAAAAGTCACCCCTATCCTCTCCTGAACTATCCAAACGTAATACACGCAAACGTAACCTAACTTAACCTGACGTGCGGAGACCAAAACTTCTCAACTCCCCGGAGGCAAGCAGAACGTACTAGAACATAGTACAGCGCAGGAGGCTTCCAAATTGCACTGTACAGCGCAATAGTCGGAAAGATCCTAACCTAAACTGACCCATTCTAACCTAACCGTACGCACAATAACTCAACATAACGTGCCGTGACCACGGTTGCTGACCTCCCGAGAGTCGAGTAGAGGCTGTCAGAGCAACACAGCGAGCAGATGTCGACCGAGCAGCAGTGCAGAGCACAAAGGTCTAAGCTACTCTATCCAAGCCCAAACAAGCGTAACGTAACAAAGCACAACATAACGCAGACTGACGTGCCGAGGCCACTATTCCTGGCCTCCCCTGCGCTAAGCAGGGCGTATTAGAGCACTGCAGAGCGCGAATCCCATCCAGTGTATAGCACAAAAGTGGAAG
>NW_016950382.1:0-502 GCF_001483705.2 Eufriesea mexicana
CAATGGCTATAGCACGCCAATAGAACCTTTCCTCCTTATTTATCGAAGAAAGTTAGCTCACCACGATATTAGCAGTAAATGTCAATAAAATTGAATTTTCCAACCACTTCCTATATCATAGCAATGTCTATAGCACGCCAATAGAATCTACCCTGCGTATTTAGGCTAGAAAGATAGCTCACCACGATAATAGTCGAAACTGTCAATAATAATGAACTTTCCAGCCAGATAGCTCACCACGATAATAGTCGAAACTGACAATAATATTGTACTTTCCAGCCAGATTCTATAGCATTGCAAAGCCTATAGCGCGCCAATAGAATCTTTCCTCCTTATTTATGCGAGAAAGGCAGCTCACCACGATATGAGTCGAAACTGTCAATAACATTGAATTTTCCATCCAGATTCTATAGCAATTGAATTTTCCATCCAGATTCTATAGCATTGCAAAGGCTATAGCACGCCAGTAGATTATTTCCTCCTTATTTATGCAGGAAAGATA